>NC_061113.1:258285667-258306011 GCF_002878395.1 Capsicum annuum
CTTCTTCTTCTTCTTCTTCTTCTTCTTCTTCTTCTTCTTCTTCTTCTTCTTCTTCTTCTTCTTCTTCTTCTTCTTCTTCTTCTTCTTCTTCTTCTTCTTCGTCAAAACTGACCGACATTCACCGACCACATGTAAACTATGATATAATAGAGCTATCAAAATAATATAATTAAACCTAACGTTTATACAAAAAATTTCTCAATGTTGGCCAACATTTATCTGCCACCTATATTAAGCAGAAAAAACAACAAATAGCAAGAAATTTTATCAATACAATTAAGTCTAACATTTACATAAAAACTAAATTCAAAGTCATACGAAACATACAAAATAATAGGATAATAGAGATATCAACATAATAAATAATATAATTAAATCTAAATTTTACAGAAAAAAATTCTCAAAGCCGATCAACATTCATCTATCACATGTAAACTGCAACAAAATAATATCATAATAAAATATCAAAATAATATAATTTAATTTAAACCAAACTTTTAGATAAAAATTTCTCCAAAGCCAACCAATATTCATATATCACCGTAAACTGCAATAAAATAATATAATAATAGAGATATCAATACAATATAATTAAACTAATCTTTACACAAAAATTGCCTGAAAATCGACCGATATGCATCTACCACCTGTACTAAGCATAAAAAATAATAAATAGTAAGATATTCCCAAGGTCATAAGCAGAGTATGAATTAATGGTATATGGGCAACATAATGCACTTCGGCCATATTTTTTAAAGGAAAAAAAACTACGATATAGACCACATAAAGAGAAAAAGATCCTACCTATATTTATTCTCCTAATATGAAAAATAGACATCTAATTTCTTTGTATACTTTTATTTTATCAGGGATCTTCTCGTACAATATAATTATCTTATGAGGATTTTTTCAAACCTATATTTCAAGAGTCCCCTCTAATTCTTGATTCAACTTCAAAAGTTGACTATAACCCTATATAACTATAATACCAACAAATAATATTTCAATATAATCAAATAACATATATCAAAATAAAGTCACAATTAAATAAAGAAAGAGATAACCTTTGATTCTTTTGACTACTTAATTCGACGACAACATGCTTATTTCTTACAATTTTCAATCCTAAATATACAGTTGAAAAAGAAACACGAGAAATTATCAAAAGGCGAAAATTCATTGTTAATTGTTAAGGAATAAAAAATAACAACGGATCAATATGAAAATTGAAAATAAGAAGAAAAACTAATTAAGTATAGGGTATGTTACCTGTAAATTTTGATCCAAATATAACTTAAATAGAATAGAAGAATTTTTTATATATATATAAGATAAACCTTTTTATAAAGATATGGTTAAAAGTGTTAAATATTATGATTTTTACCTAAATTAAATAGGACAACTCCTTTTATATGTGATACTTAAGGAAAAAAATTTTAAAAGCTAATCTTGTAAATTTCATTAGGTATAAAAAATATGATACTTAAGGAAAACAATTTAAAAGTTATTAAAATTGATTTTCGACATACATCTGACAAAGAAAAAGGAAGTTTTGTATCACATTTTTGGATCCAAAATCATAATACAATTTTAGTGTCTTATACTCCTTTTCAAAAAAATTTTTTTTTTTGGTTAAGAAAAAGTGAACAAAACCTTTTTGATTTGCGAAAGATTGTTTTTTTTTTTTTTGGTGACATATTAAAGACATATTTTTTTTACCATAAATTTAGGAATTTAACCATAATAAGAAAACCTTCTCTATTTAATTTTTAATATATTTATTATAGTTAATATTTAATATCATAAAAATAATAGAAAAAAATGTAAAAAAACGATTTTGTCTAAAGCAAAGACTTTTAATGAAGGGTAAAAAGTTCGATTCACTTTTCTAAGGTTTTCACACTTTTAATATATTATAGATGTACTATTTTAAATAAAATATACTACAATATATATTCATTACAATATATATATATACACACACACACATTACAATATATATACACATGTACACATTAAATATACACGTCTATAGAAGATATACACATGTGTAATATATATATATATAATTATAGTTATAGTTATAGTTATATACTAATTTATAAAATATATACACATGTATACGTTAAATATATACGTCTATAGAAGATATATACACACATATACGCACTATTCAATGTATACGTACTACTTTAAATAAAATATACTACAATATATATACATTACAATATATATATATATATATATATATATATAGCTATATACTAATTTATAAAATATATACACATGTATACGTTAAATATACACGTCTATAGAAGATATACACACACATATACACACCATTCAATATATATGTACTGCTTTAAATAAAACATATACTACAATATATATATATATATATACACACACACACTACAATATATATACAAGTTATAAAACATATACACATGTATACATTAAATATACAAATCTATAGAAGATATATACACAAATATACAAAATATATGCTATTTAATATAATAAATTAATAATACTTGGTAGTAAATTAATAATATATTAGAAGTAAGTTTTCAATTTAAAGTAGAAATTCAATTTAAATCATTAAATGAAAAAAATTACAAAGTAAGGACTAAGGAGTGAATGAATGTTGAATTTTATTGATTGCGAAATGATCCAAAATTTATAATTTACATGAATGAAAAATCTAAAAATTATGCAGCATTTTTTCCAACTCATTCATGTTAATATTAATGGGAACTTGTATAGGATAGTCAAAGACAACGAGGACAAAACCATGCATTGGACTTGATTCTGCTGAGTTCTCCCGTGAAGACATAATTTCTTCAAGTTTCAGCTCGTCGTTCAGCTCTGGTTCCACTCCTTCGTTTCTTCTTTCCGCTCTAATCCAATCTCTGTGGAAAACTAGAACATTCATTGCATTGCTTTCCAATGAGTGTCGGTTGTCTCTAAGCTGCTGTCGTCCCTGACTAAAGGCGCTCTCTGATGCAACGGTTGACATTGGAACATTCAAGATATCTCTAGATAATCTTGAAAGCACAGAATATTGCGTTTCATTACTACTCCACCAATCCAACGTGTTGATCCGTTGTTTGTGATCCTCTGACGACGACCGAAGATAATATTTTAGCTCTTCCCGATAAGTTGATGTGTAAGTTCTGTCATCAATATTATTCCAACAAGGTAAATTATAAAAGGAATCAAGAAAATCACTATGTGCCGGCCTTTTAGAAGATGATGGCTTCTCGGGAGGATGAGGAGCGACAGTTGGAGTGATATTTGTAGGTACGGCTAAATCAAATAAATCAACATAGTGATTATATAATTTTTCCATGTATTCATTCGCATCACCCATACCCATCCACAAACCAGGTTGTACTTGTTCAGAATTATTGTTAGTATTTATTTTTAAGTTAGCATAAATAATGGCACATAGTATTATATTTCATGCACGGATTTAGCATAGCACCAACCAAGTAAATAGGGGGAATCGAAAAAAAATATTTTTAAAATTTAGTAAACATGGCACCAACGGCTTCTTTATAACCTTCTTTATTTTTATATTCTTTGAGCAAACCAGAAATATCGGCAATTTATGCCAAAATATTACAAAAAATAGGATAATAAGCATCGAAAAATTCAACCGTAGCTACATAAAAATTTTCTAAAAACTTAACAAGATCATTAATTACAACCCCATCAGAATCATGTAGCATGCAATCAGCAGAATCAGCAAATGAACTGCAATGTTGATTAAAAGCTAGTGTAATAGGAACTCTATATTTATACCAAATTTTTTAAAAATCATACGTAGAATTCCATCTAATATCAATTTCCTCAGGTATCAATATCGGTGCAAGTCCATTTTCTTGACATTTGACTTTAAATTCTCTAATTTTTTTTCTTCGATTGTTTCTTGAATAAAATCAACAGCAAGACGAATTTTTTCAATAAAAAGCTCAAAAAACTCAATACCATCTTTTACAATTAAATTATATATATGACATGCACCCTTAATATGAAAAATTTCATGCAACGGCTGAGGTGCTTAGATTTTAATTTTTTTATAGCAGTCTTGTTGTTAGAAACATTATCAAAAGCAATACATAAAATTTTATTTTCGATACCATAAAATCCAGCAACTTTAACAATAGAATCAGCAATAAAATCTCCAGGATGTTTACGATCTTCATCATATAAAAAAGCAACAATACGTTTTTGCATCACAAAATTACTATCCATCTAGTGACAAGTAACGGTTAAATAATTATTTTTATTTACAACACGACGAAGATCAGAAGTTAGGGACAATCTACATTGAATATTTTTTAACAATGTTGATAGATAAAAACAATATTGTGAATGAAATCTAAACATATCCGATTGACAAGTACTTCTAGGAACACCATTAAACATAGGATTATAAATTGCTTGAATATAATGAATAAAGACATCAGAAGACGGAAAACTAAAAGGCAAACAACCCACAACTACCATTTTAGCTATTTCTTTCCGGTCCCTCAATTTATTATACTTCTTCTTTACCTGACCGGTTGCTGGGTCCATTCTAAACTAAAAAAATTCAAAATACACAAATTTAATAAAATTAAATATTCAACAATTAATACACTAAATAAAATTAAACGTAAGAGATGGAACGACAATACCAAACTTTGAAAGTATCCGAATGTTGCGACTTTAGAAACTTTCACTCGTACTTTGTAATCGCAAAATTAAAAAATTAAAGTGAGCACTTTAGGAAATTAAATTTATAGAATATTTGAGAATTGAGAATTGAGATTTGAGAGAGAAAGAGATTTGAGAGAATTAAAAATTGTGTGAAAAATGATTTGAAGGTGTAGGGTATTTATAAAAAATTATTTGGGATTAAAAAATAATTTTAAAAGTAATTTTTTTTTCAATTAATGGGCCCAAACTAGCCGCTTGGACCCAAAAACGGCTATATAGCCATTGGGCCAAACTATCCGTTGGGTCCGGGCTGGGTTAATTGGGCCCAAAATAAAAAAAATCGGCCCAAGACCCGCTACCCTAAAGCCCTTGGGCTTATTGGGCTGGTCAAATCGAGCCGATTTCATTAAATGGGTCGATTCGGGCTGAGTTGGGCTGGGTCAACCCGGCTCGTTTGACAAACTTAGTCAAAGTGTAAGAAAAAAAGAAGAAGAAAGGGTAAAAAGTAATATAAAGGAAAAAGAAGAATAAAGAATAAGAAAATAATAAAGTTAAATAATTAATTTTTTAGAGTAAAAAAAGAAAAAAATGACGTGGCAATGACGTCACAGCGAGTGCAGCTCACTGCCTGAAACAATATCTGGGCATGAGCTTTTAGGGGTGTAAATATTCCACTTTAAAATAGTTCAGGGGTCATAGAACTCCTGCAAAGTATAGTTGTGTTGTTGGGATTTGGGGTAAAGGTTGGGAAGCTTTTGACCATTTTCTCAATATTTTTTGATAAAAAGTAGACTTTTTTTTTAAAAAAAAAAGATATAAATTTGAACTTTTTGTTATACCATTTTTTAAAAATGCTCGAGCTTTAAGAGTTTCACCGATCCTAGAATAAGGTACTTTTCACTTGCATTTTTTGCCAAGAAGCTGAATTTTCGGATAGTATTTTCGAAGGTGAATATGCAACAGAGTTCAGTTGCGCGCAAAAGGGGACACTCGACTTGTACTGTGCATTTCAGACAGGCACTTCCTTTGATAAATAAGAAAATTAGAATCCAGAATAAAATGACATTATGAGATAATAATCGTCATTAATTGAGTCACCATTATTAGTAACTATACCTCTAGGAATTTGAGGTTGCTCCGGAAACAGTCATTCTTGAGTTCTCAAAGTTACATTGGAATATAGGAGATTTTGTGATCTAGATGTGCGACCTAGCCTCAAAGATGAAGGAAAAACAAATTCCATAAATGATATTTCAAGTTCATTAGTATATTGTATCTGCTCTCAATTCATCCAACTCCTAGATCCCAACCCCATGAACATTCAACTCCCACTAGATCTCCACCCCCCTCCCACCCGTTAGTATCTTGCTAAATTATATACATACTATATAGTAATATCTTTTCGCATACTATATAGCCAAATACCAAACAATAAATAATTAGAAATTTGTTCTTTTTTCTTTTTTCGAGCTTTTGGGCACACATCCAACTCCAGTGTAATCTTTACTTGTAATGTGTACATGATGTAACCAAACACTAGCTCATAAGTCAATGAAATGAGTTGTGAATCATGAAGTTTTAGATTTAAATTTCAGCAAACATATTATTAATATTTATTATCAGCGGAAGATGACAAATATCCCTTAGAATTAATCGAGGTGCGACGACAGGGATTAGTCCGATCAACATGGTTATAATAAAAGAATTGTACGATGATGCATGGAACCATTACGGACCCTTACTTAAGACACTATATTTGAGTTACTCTTCAGTGCAGACACAATCATATTAGTATATTCTTATCTATGAGAATATATACATGTGGTGATGAAGTGGTGGTTCATGTTTACGGAAGATGGGAAAATCAGTGCATGCACCAGCTGCATGTGGTCCATATATCCAATGGTCAAAGTCAAGCCCACTTTGTAGGGTTGTGCACAATTCTTCTATTCCTTCTTGGCCTTATATACAGCACAAGACTGTTCTACTTGTATTTGTCTACTGTGGATTTGGGTGTTATTCCGTCCACGCCTTGAGAAAAGTCGAGTCGTTTGTAGTGGCGGATCCAAGATTTAAGAATTATGGGTGTTTGAAAGGTTTGGACATATATATTGACGGCCAAAGCTTTAAGATTCCGCTTGCAAACTAAAACACTCAACTATCTTCTTGGTTCATTGAGTGTTTTTCTAAACCTTATATCAAATTTTATATATATTTTTTATACTATAATTATAACTAGTCTGCATCAAATTTAACGGATATTGGAGCACTAAGAAATTGGCTATAGGTCCGCCCCTGATCGTTTGGCATGAGATGGAATAGAAAAATTTATTTTATAAATTGAGATATTTCATAGAATTGGTTATGGGGTAATCTATCTGCGCCTGGAGAATCGAAGGTTGAGTGTGTTTATAATCCAAACAATTCCTTGTATCAATTCAGAACTAATTCCTACCTCCACTGATGTATTACATATTATTTTATTTATGTTATTAATTAATATCAATTCGAGTATTGGTATCATTCCACTAAACCTTTGGTTAATTTTTGTTTTTAATTTCATAAAGTAAGCTTTTGTCATGGTTCCTTACGGTGAAAATTAATCGTTTAATTAATTTGAGATTCGGCCGTCTTCCCCACAGACCACAGTATGTGGCTCTCATTTTCTCAATATACCTTTGGAAAGAAGGTCATAAAATTCCATCATTAATGGTTTTGATTAGCTTAGGGAAAAAAAAAAGATTAGCTTAGGGAAAAAATAAATAGTACAATATGATTATCTTATATACCAATAATCAAGTCACATTCAACAACAACAATATATCCGGTAAATCTCATAAATGGGATATGAAAACGGTAGAGTGTACGCAGGTCTTACCAATAACTCGTACAATCAGAGAAGTTATTTTTGAAAAATTCCAACTCAAGTACAACAAATCCAAATAATTAAAAAAAAAAACAGTAAAAATAAATATAACAACCAAAAAAGGATGCAGTGAAAGGTCTTCAAGAAATAGCAAAAACAACACCAAAAAAATGCTAATTAATCCATCTTTGCCTTTGATTTTTCTAGACTTATGTGCTTATTGATAAGGAATATCTCGTCATCATTAAACAGCTTGTCATCTGATTAATTGAATCCCACCTAATTGTTACTTTTAACTGATCCCTGTAAACCTTTAACGAATTAATATTAATCATGGGGAGGAGGGGACCCATAGTCACTCCATCCCAAATTAAGTATTTTAGTTTCACTGAGCGGTGAGTTTATGAAATAAAAGAGAAATTTTTGAATTTTACAATTTTAAATTAAAATTGTCTAGAGTTCTCTAAATCTTGTGTTCTTAAAGCTGTCATGTGAGATCTTAAAATTGAAAAAAATACTATATATAAAAATAAAAAAAAATCGTAACCATACTTAAATTGAAATGGAGAAAGTATAACATTTAATTGCATGATAGGAAATTCTTTAAGGGTGTGACACATAATTTGTGAAATATTATGACGCAAAATAAACATATGTCACGCAAAAAAATTATCTACCTTGAGAGACCAAAACAAATAGATGAGGAATAACTAATTCTGAGGTTAATTTTAAGATGAATTAATCTCATGTTTGGTTCATCGGTTGGAATAAAATTCATAAGATAATTCATTGTAGTGTTATTTTTATCCCTTCTCGAGAGTGAGATAACTAATCCTAAAATCACTAATCTGAAAATTAGTAATTTTGAGATAACTTGTTCCCTACTCATAGAGGACCGTCTCATTTGCCCCACAAAAGGGAACTAACCAACACTTGAGTCTAGAATAGGACATGTAACTTTTATTGGGCTTCATTAACATCCAACCCAATTTGGGCTTTTTCAAAAATATTCCCTATCTATAAAGTGGAAAAAGCTAGGCCCTTTTAGTCAAGCTATTGGGGCCCACATAGAACAATGAGGGACCATTCAATGTGGGCTTGGAATAATCAACTGCCTCCCAGAAAACGAACGCTGCGGGGCTTTTCTTGTGGACCAATAGCCACATAAGACAAAGTGGGTCCCACCACTTTTGATCTTTTTTGATGACGTGGAAGCAGAGGGCCACTAATTTATTTGTCAACATTTCATATTCCTACTTTTTTTTTTTTTTTTTTTTTTGGAGGTTTTCATCCGGTGTTCGATGTCCGCATTAAAGCTTCGACTAATTCGAATAGCGCATTACAGGGCCCATTAAGATGGCAGTTCCCAACAAAGTTTTTCCTGTATCCAGGGTCAAACCCTCGATCTCTAATTAAGGATGGAACAACCCCATTGAGTGCACCACAACTCTTGTTGGTTTTTCATATTCCTACTACTCTTTTCTTATAATGACATATGTACTCCAAATATTTAAAGAAAACAGAATAAAAAATTATATATTATATATACTATTTCTTTTAATTAAACATAAAACGAGCTAGTGTTGTAGTTAAAATGTGACCATCAAGAGACTAACTCCGCCCTTCAATCCATTTTATTTGGTCATTTTTTTATCTTATAATAATATAGTTAAAAAAATTGTAAATAAAATAAATAATTATACTAATTTACTTCTTGTTCATTTTAGTACAGATATCAAGATCCTTTATTTTTAAGATTTTATGTTGATTTAATAAGTGCAAAAATAATTTAGAGCATGTATTCATCTTAATGATATGATTGATACTAATTCAAATGTCTTATCATTTGTTTTAAATTACATTAAAAAATTTATAGTCTAAATAATTTGAGTTCACATGAAAAGACTACTGAAGAGACAAAATTCGAAGTATAAACATTTGATCAAAGTGAGGAGAAAATCATAATCCTTCCATATGCATCGAATTAATGTCTTATAACAATTAATTAATTGTACTTTGTCAAAATAGGATTTATTATCCAGGATTTCTGTACTATTTTGTCAAGAGAAGTGGTACCAAAATGAGAAAATTATATTCTCAAATTAGATGGAAAATGTATAGTTTTGCCCCTCCATCTAATTAGGGTTAGACAACTTTCACTTTCTTAGCTTCATGTTGATTTTTCATTATAACCACATTAGTTTCCTTTCACCATTAAGTGTACTTAATTTATGAGCGTTTACAATTTAAAGTTTATGAATTTGTATATTAATCTCAAGTCAATATTATAACAATAATTTGATTTATAATCAATTTTTTTTTAATATTTGATTAAAAATTTAATAAATATTTAGAGAATAAGAAAAAAAGCTATTAATTTCCGTGAATTCATATAAAAACTTCTAAATCCACCCATGTTTGATGTACTACGTTTAATTGGTTTGAGTCATGGGTTAGACAATCTCATACATGAAAATATTGATTTTTATTCATGTTTTGTATTCCTATTAATTATTGATTGCATGAAATTGAGTCCACTAATGAGTCAATCTTTTTGATTGCTCATATGTACATGAAATCATGACTAAATTAGTATATAGGATCCGTAATTAGTAGTATTAAGATTTAGATTATGTACACTAAACTTGTTACGTGTCTACGTTACTCCGTTTGCCCGAAAATTTTCATCCCATATTTACATTAAACTAGAAACTTTTGTTATTTTATTTTCCAATCAAATAGTACTAAAAGATCCTCCAGCATTCTACTCCATCCGATAATTTTATTTGTCATGTCTATCATTTATATGCTTTTAGAAAAATAATAAACAAAAAAGTAGTTTAATTATATTCTTTCATCTCAATATAATATAAATTCTTCATCATATTAATCTCTATCTATATTTTTATTAGAATAAGAGCAAGGTGGAAAAACAATAATTTTATTTTAATTTTCTAAATGAATACTCCATATTCTAGACCAGTTACTTCAATAGCGTTGACAAATGATACATAAAATAAAATAAATCGGAAGGATCATTAATTAATAGCTTGATAATTTGAAAACTAAATAGTGACATCTATTGTAACAAAACTTGAAAGAAAACAATCTCGTGAAATATTACAAGATTATTATATAATGACAGTCCGTTTGGTCATTCTGTATGGAGCAAAGTGTTGGTCAGTAAAAAACTCTCACATTCAAAAGTTGAAGGTTACGAAAATAAGAATATTGCGATGGATGTGTGAACTCACTAGGGGAGATAGAGTTAGAGATGGGACTATTCGGGGGAAGATGAGAATGACTTTGGTGGAGGACAAAGTGCGGAAAGTGAGGTTGAAATGTTTTGGGCATGTGATGAGAAAGGACACCGATGCTCCAGTTCATAGGTGTGAAAGGTGAGTCTGGGATGGTTTCAATCGGAGTAAAGTTAGGCAGAAGAAATACTAGAGAGAGGTGATTAGATGTGACATGAATCAGTTACAACTTACTGAGGACATAACCCTAGATAACAAGGTATGAAGAATGCAGATTAGGTTGGAGGGCTAGTGCGTGTGGGTGAGTCGTAGTCAGTAGTTAGGAGTGCTTTGGTATAGTCTGGCTAGTAGTCTTAAGACTTTGTACATAGGTTGAAGTTTCTAGTTAGGAGTTTTTGGTATAGGTGTGTACCTTTGATTTCTGAGGGGTATAGTATTACTTTGTGGGTGTTTTATCTCTGTTATTTTATCTTGTTTCGTGTTTTATTACGATTTTATTAACTGCCTTTTTGTCATGAGTTGGGGGTCTATTGGAAACAACCTCTCTATTTGTTCGAAGTTAATGGTTGGGGGTCTATCAGAAACAATCTCTCTACTTCTTCGGAGGTAATAGGATGGACTGCGAACATTTTACTCTCCCCAAACCCCACATTTTACTCTCTACTTTTTGTTGTTGTTGTTGTTATTGAGTTATCCACCATACATATGGAATAACTTATTTCATTACTATGGTGTAAATGATGGAATAAATAATCTCAACACTAACTCATACCAAACATGAGATAAAATAATCCTTTATTTTATTCTGAGACTATTTACTTTATAGAAGGGATAAAAATAACTAATCTCATAATTAATTTAGTATAGGAGTTTATACCATATTTAATTTAAACAAAATACATAAAACAACCCATCATCACAGTATTAATAATTTTAAAATAACTCAGATTTTCAACCAAACAACCTATTAGTATCTCTTATCCCGAGTACCGAGTGAGCTCGTTCAACTAGTCTTACTTCCAAAAGTACTTAAAAGACCTTTTCCACTTTCTTTCTTTATAAATAAAGATGGCGGAGAATTTGGGAGAACAAGCAAACTGGCTCTAAAGCTGGCACAACATCACTTTCTCTTCCCCCCGCATTTCTATATTCCAAAATACTCTTCAGGTACTGTTCATCGCTCTGTTTTATTTTCTTCTTCTTGTTGCTCATTCTCCATTGTCATTCGTTAATTTTCCATTTCTTTCATTGGATCTTAGGTAAATTAATTAGAGGATTTTGTCGTCGGTTTGAGCAGATGGCGGCGAGCTCGTCCCCACAACCACAGTTTATGACAAACACTGCAAATAGGAGCCTTTCAAATCAGCCACTGATTGATGATATCGAATGTGATCAGATTGTTGTACCCGACGTCAGTCTTTTCTCTCTCTTCCCCTTCCCTACTACTAGTACGTCATCTTTTAGTTTTCTTCCTCTTTATTCTGTCTTTTTCCGCCTTTTTGTCTTATCTCTACTTAAATGAGACAACTAATAGTATATTTTTTTTCTAAAATAATTATTTTATTTCATATAATACGCTATTGTTTTACCGTATATTTCGAATCAAATTTTAAAAATTTGTCTTTAGCCATAAATTTTGGATCTAACTTTTAATTTTTTTTTTTTTAAGTGAAAGAAATTTTACTTTTAAGTAATTTCATTTCAACTTTAAAATCTATGGACAAAACGAGAGCTACATAAGTTTAGCTCTTCAAATTAATAAATCTGTCATACTCATCGAAAGTACTGTCAACTAGAGCTATGAACAGGTAATGTTTACTAGAGAAAAATCGACTTTTCATTACTTTGTTTTTATATGTTGCTCTTAGTTTTACGGACCTTTCTTTAATTGTGAATTTAATTTTGATTTCACATGTTGGATATTTCCTTGATTTTAGTTTGCCTAGTTTTGGGAAAATTTGTAGGACTGGTAGATGAAACGTTACATCAAATTTTAGGTTGGTGAAGACTGAGAATATGAGAGAAGTTGGAACGTGTAGATTTCCTGATTTTCTCTTAGATGACTTTTGGTGTATCTATAGGATTTTCACTCAATATTTTTTCTCTTTTTGAGTGAGTTATTTTCATCCGACTGATTTTGTCATTCGATAATTACTAGTAGCTCCAAAAGCTTTCTCAGTTCTCTCTCTCTCTATGGTACTTGCTAAGTACTACTTTTTTGATTTCTCTCTCCCAGTACATAATTCTTAAAGGAGTGAAAGTGACACACCTAAATTATAACTCGTTAGTTTAAGAAACACACCTTAAAATGAATAAATATTAATTTAAAATATAAAAAATAATGTGTTAGCAGAAATAAAAATACACCTTTTAAGTGTTTGTAAGCAAATATTTGTTCTAATCCGCTTTTAGGTGTATTTCTCAAACTAATAAGTTATAATTTAGGTGTATTTCTCAAACTATAAGTTATAATTTAGGTGTGTTTCTCAAACTAAAAGTGATAGTTTAGGTGTGTTTTTCCGACTTCCATTAGTTTTCTTGTGAAACTAAAAAAAAATGGATAGTTTAGATGTGTTTTTAATACTTTACTCTTTTTAAAATAATAAACTATTTTATTGAATCTGAACTATGTTCCTCCATAATCACATGTTTTATTTGTTAGCTACTGACACTTCCTAGTTACTACTGAACCCACTGATAGAAGTCCTTTCAATTCGAGACGAGCACAAAGTCTGGTTCATTGTGACAGTCTGTGACTAGATATTTTGAGGAGATTCCTATTACTTTTATCAGTTAGAATAATATCATCCAATTCAGGGTTTTTGTTATTGGAATTGGTGAATTCTTAAAGATCCATCCCGGCCAGACATGATAATTTTTAATCATCCTGCTCGAGCAAGAATTAAAAACAACAACAAATGAATTCATATATCCATATAAAATACATTTACATATATGAGTAATCACTTCAGTGACTTTTTCTTATATGGTGGAGAATGAAGGGCGGTACTTTTTCTTATATGGTGGAGAATGAAGGGTGGTAATACTAACTTCTGTAACACGTTGTCTCTCCACGTATCATGTCTAGATCTTCAATGTGTTGTGCAGCTATTATCCATTGGTTACAGCTGGAATAAGTTTCTTCATTTTGTTGGAGTAAGTTTGTATGTAGCTCCTGGTGTGACTTGATTAATGTATGCTCATATTTACAGAAGAAAAGCTGGAAGAACATATTTGCGTATATTGGTCCTGGTTTCCTTGTTTCTATTGCCTATATCGATCCTGGAAATTGTAAGTCTTGGTAACAAATTTGGAGTTTCTAATCACATTTGCTTCTATATGTAACTGTTTTGTTTTGTGCACAATGTGTCTTGCAGTTCAAACTGATTTACAAGCCGGAGCTCAGTACAAATATGGGGTGCGCCTCTGCTTTGATCTGTTCTTCTTAATCTATTGTGCATGTCCAGAGTAAATTTTTAGGGGAAAATTAATTCATCCAGAAATTATTTCTGCATCTATCAACAAAAAGAATATATTGTTCTGCAAATAAATATTTTCTGAGAGTTCTAATATCTTTAATAGAACTGTAATGTATTTGGCTGGTGGTCTTTTGTTTAACATGGATATAGTCTCACCAAGTTTCTTCCAGATTCATAATGAATAACATGAAAGAGCTTGCTTATTCAAAAAAGTGACTTTCTGACTCTTTTTTATGTGAATTGTCTAAGGAGTCTGTTAGGTCTGTTTCTTATCTATTCACTTTTTTTTTTCTGCTGATTGGCATCTATTATTATCTAAAAAAGCTTGTACATGCTCCACAGTTGCTTTGGATAATATTACTGGCGTCCTTTGCAGCTCTTGTGATCCAATCCCTGGCAGCAAATCTTGGGGTTGTTACAGGTTCATGATGTTTGATTATTTCATTTTCTTATCAATCTACAATGCATTGGAGATGATATCGATGTACTCCTGTCTCCATGTCAGGAAAGCATCTTGCGGAGCATTGCAGAAAGGAGTACGCAAAGGTGCCAAACTTCATCTTATGGGTCATAGCTGAAATCGCTATTGTGGCGTGTGACATTCCTGAAGGTAAGTGTTCGCAAATCAACATAGTGAAAACTTCAAATCTTTCTTGATACAATCTCATAAGAGACTTCTATCTTTTCTTAGCAAGCTTATTAGTAAATGAGGTTTAATATAGTCCTGTCGGCTTCTCCTCGGTTTCTAACAATTTTGCTCATCTCTAATTATGCAGCATGCATTAGAAAATGTGTAATTAGAATATGCGAACTTAATTTTTTTAAAGAAAAGAACAACACATCTCTCATGTTGTAATTATTTAAGCTCATTCAAGTCACAAAGGGCCAATAACTTTAGTTTAAGTATTTATCTGTTGTGTCAATGCCCAGTCCAACTTAAAGAAATAAAATATGACCAGAACGATATGAAGTCACGACCACCCTTTGTTGGTCAACCCTCTTCGATGTGACCTGTTTTATTAATTCCACCTTAGTTTATATCAATTTTGTATGGTCGTCATTACAATTATGTGGGTGGTTGTATGAGAAAAGAGTGGTTTCTGGACTCCTGTTATCTTCAGGGTCAATATGAGCATACGTTCAAGGAAATCGAAAACTCCTCTCTCTTGCAAAAGTATTTATTTAAAAATGTTCTAGCAGCTTATGTGAACGGTGCCAATCCAACATAAAGAAATAAACTGTTACAAATTTATTGGGAGTCATCATGTCCATTTGTCGGGTAATCTCTCTTTGCAGTTCCCTTTTATTTTACTTTGCACGTTATATTCGACATCCTCTATTCTATTGTAGCTGAAAAGGTAGCTTTATGCACTGCCCATGTGATAAACATTTTGACAGAAAAAAGTTGGATGAAAAACTATTTTAATCTGCTATAGCAATGGCAGAAATAACTTGCAATGCATACACTGATTCTTGACTATTTGTGCTGCAAAATTGGCGGTATATTATCAAAAATTTGAAAGGATCGAATAGCTTAGTTTTTTTGTGTTGAAGTTTACGTCTGTTGAATTTTTTCTTAATTCCAGCGTTCTTTCAATTGTGCAGTTATTGGGACAGCATTTGCTTTAAACATGCTCTTCAAAATACCAGTATGGTGTGGTGTGCTAATCACAGGGCTGAGTACCTTGACTCTACTTTTGTTGCAACAATATGGGGTATGTTTATATAATTCCCTTTAAAAACCTATGCTCGAGATGTCATGCATGAACAAAATTAAATTGGTTATGAAATGGTCAATATTCACTGGATCGAGGAACCTATTTAAATTTGTACTTGTTAAAAAGCATAAAACCCCTCAGAGATATGTTGTTCATCATTTTTACCCTTTAAAATCAAATTTCACATTGGACAGAATTGTTATTTAATCTTTTACTTTAAAATATTAAAGACTTTTAAGTCAGCTAAAATTAAAGATCATCCGGTGCACAAAGCTGGGCTATGCGTGGGAGCTGGATAGGAAATCATAATATTTAGAGTTTTAGATCTTGTTTAACGCCTTACTATTAAAGTAGAATTATAGGTTCTTTTATTAGTCAAAAGTGTTGGAAATTAAGAACTCAGATGTACACTACTTTTGTTTTGTCAGATTTGCACAGCTAAAAAATAGGTTTGCACAAGTTATAGCTCAAATATCTCTGTGTTTATCCTTCTCTCTCTTATCTAGCTGACAATTAAGTGTACTAACATTACAGGTTCGGAAACTTGAATTCTTTATTGCATTCCTTGTACTTACAATAGCTATATGCTTCTTTGTGGAGCTTGGATATGCAAAACCCGACCCCTCAGAAGTTCTTCAGGGGCTTTTCGTTCCTCAACTCAAAGGGAGTGGTGCTACTAAGCTTGCTATTTCCCTTCTTGGTGCTATGGTTATGCCGTAAGTGTATATGGATGTTCTCTATAGTATTTTTTTGGATAAATCATTCTACTATTGTCATGCTGATAATTTTCACTTTTTGCAGCCACAATCTTTTCCTCCATTCAGCCCTGGTGCTTTCCCGAAAAATTCCTCGATCTGTGAACGGCATCAAAGTATGTTTAGTAATGGAAATCCTCCTCATATTTTCGAGTAATGAAAAACCTCCTCACGAATGCTCATCAACCTAAGAAAAGAAAACAAGGAGAAAATTTGACTTTCGTTGTTGATGCTAGTTGCGAATCAAGTAGCATGGGTCTATGGTTGATGCTCTGAGGTCATACTATGATAATATAAACTCATGGTTTCATTTTGTCTGGAATGTGTTGGTACCCAAATTTTTTTCAATAATTTATTAGTTCACTCATTGTATGGCTAGGCAAGTTGATCCTCGAGTAAGGTGGACCTGTAATAAGTTTTGTTTACGTAAGTGCTCGAGTTAAAAGATAGATCATTTCTTGTTCTATTTTTTTCTTTATTTTCCTGTAAAATTTGAGAAAGACTTACCTGTCTCATTGGAACACCCTAAGCTTTTTTGGCCTCCTACTCTTTCTTTTTTTTTTTTTAAAAAAAATAAATCTGTATAGGATTATGTTACAGGTGTGCTAGTTTGACCAAATTAGTGAAATAAATAATTTACAGGAGGCGTGCAGATACTACCTGATCGAAAGTGGCCTGGCTTTGATGGTGGCATTTCTTATTAACATATCAGTTATCTCAGTAAGTGGTGCTGTCTGCAATTCCCCTTCTATGAGCCCAGATGATCGGGATAAGTGTGAGGACTTAGACTTGAACAAAGCATCTTTTTTACTCAAAGTAGGTGATACCACACTGCAATGTCATTGCTATTCAATTACACAGAACTATGCTTTTTCATCCATTTTATAATGTTTTTTAAGTCTTAATGACAGTGCTCTTTTTATGTTACTACTTACAGAATGTTTTAGGCAACTGGAGTTCCAAGCTATTTGCAATTGCTTTACTAGCATCAGGGCAGAGTTCGACAATAACTGGGACGTACGCCGGGCAATATGTTATGCAGGTATCAAATGCTATTTCATTTTGTCTAATCATTTCTCATCTTCTTTTTGACATTTAAAAAGCATACATGACTATCTGCATTCAACTTTGTTAAGATCGAAGACAAAAGCATTTGAGATCATTTTATAGAGAGACCAATTTCTTAAGTTACCAAAAAACTTGAGAAATTTCTCAGTCCAGGCTGTACTTTTTACTGCATCCTAAAACTAGGGGCGGATTAGGTTCTATAATATATAACTGTTAGATAAAATCGAATTAGTAATCTTCTTTGATAGTCTGTGTAGGTTTATCCAAAGCTGGTGGATCTTCATGATTAGTTTAGGTTAAATGTAAAAACAAGACTCTTCCTTTATCTGGTGCAAGAGAGACAAAATGAATGTTAAAAATGTCATGATATCAACGATCAGTTGTGTTTGAACTTTGGTAGTAGAAGTTAAACTATTCAAAGTTGTGCAACCAATATTTGTTTCTTTAATTTACATGTCCTATTCTATTGTTTTTGTAGGGTTTTCTTGATTTACGACTGAAGCCGTGGATTAGGAACTTCTTAACTCGATGCTTAGCCATAGTTCCAAGTTTAGTGGTTTCACTAATTGGAGGCTCTGGTGGGGCTGGTGACCTGATCATTATTGCTTCGGTAAAGTATCTGTAAAAAGCTGAATTTCTCCTTATTACTAGTATTAAGCCGGGGATCTATCAGAAACAACCTCCCTACCCCACAAAGGTAGTGGTAAGGTCTGTATACATCTTACCCTCCCCAGACCCCACTCGTGGGACTATGCTGGATATGTTGTTATTGTTTAACAAATCCAGATTCTTGGTTTGTATCTTTGTGTGTGCTCTAATAATACAGACATGTTACATAACTGAGGTTTCAGTTGTAACATTGTTGGCAAAGTTTTCATGATGAGTTCTAATTCTAAATTGTTATTATTAAGCCAAATATCTTATCTGTATTCTGCAGATGATCTTATCTTTTGAGCTCCCCTTTGCTCTGATTCCGTTGCTCAAATTCACAAGCAGTAAGACCAAGATGGGTTCACATGCAAATCCAGTTGCGGTGAGAAATCATCCAGATGCACTTATTTACTTTCTGCACACTATTGTAGAACCAATAACAAATTACAAGAGTTACATGTGTAAAAATACCGATGAAAAGGACGTAGCTTAATGGATTACAACCAACTCCAAGAGTGTTGTAAGGGTGCCTGATTTTACAGCATCAAGGTTGGGTCAACTGTAGCAGATCCTTAGTCTCTATTAGTATAGAACCCTTGCTCTCTTCATACAAAATCTGCAAATATGATTGACAAAAATACAAAAAATTTAGATTCATTTTATCAGAAATTGCATAGCATCAATCTAATAAAACACATTGGGTAATGATTAAGGAGTTTGGGAGTTTGAAAATCTATTATGTGTATATTCCATATATGGCCTTGGCCAAATAGTCTCTCTGCTTCTTGGTTTGTTTTCATATCTCTGAGTAGTGGCAATGCTGTCCAGCTTTTGCTCCACATGGACTTAAAATTTTTTGCGCTTCAAACTTTTTACAGGTTTCAGCAGCCACATGGGTTATTGGAACACTAATCATGGGGATAAATATATATTATTTAGCAGAAAAGTTGGTTACTTCTCTCAGGGATAGCAATTTAGGGAAGGCAGCTAAAGTTCTTTGTGGAATATTAGGCGGCTCGTGTTTGTTAGTCTATCTGAGCAGTATCTTATACTTGGCTATCCGGAAAAATAAGGAAGGCACTCATCTTCTGGCGCTTACAGGGCAAGAAGGTTTACAGGTTTCTGATATAAACAATCTACCCCGAGAGGACATTTTGCGTATGCAGTTGCCTCAGCAGAGGACCACTAATTGACATGTTCAATGAAGGGTTAAAAGTAGCTGATGATGTATACAATGCAGTTAGAACTTGTTTCGTCTTAACCTGTTTTCATAGGCATTTATTGCCAATGATCCAGAGTTGTAATGTTAGAATTAGTTTGAAGTGAGAAGAGTTCCTTATAGACTTACGTATAGAGAGAACTGCTGCTGATGCCTCCTGATAGGCCAATGATGAAAATCAAATGACCTCTGTTATCCAAGTTTCCTTGATCTTGAGTTTCATCTGTATTTCCTTGATCCTGAATTTATCTTGGTTTAATTTCGGAGTTAATAACTCAAATGGTCACTCAGCTATGAACTTTTATTCCAGAAAGTCACTAAACTTTGGTTTTTACTCCAATAGTCACTCAACTATGAGCTTTTATCCTACAAAGTCACTCAACTTTAATCTTTACTTCAAAAGTCACTTAACTATCACATTTTTACTCAGGAAATCACTCAATCTATTTAATAATTTTTTAAAAACAAAATTTGTTTATGTGAAATTTCTATTTAAAAATAAAATTTTTAAAAATAAAAAATATTTCTTTAATGATCATTTTATCCATATTTCCTTAATTTAATATCTTTACCTCCTCTTTCTCATTTTTCTTCTTCTTTTCACTTTCTTCCCATAATTTTTTT
>NC_061113.1:258309011-258343461 GCF_002878395.1 Capsicum annuum
ATATATATATATATATATTAATAAATAAATAATACGCATGGTTTCACTGTATTTTTTTTGTAAAGGTTCATAATAAAGTTAGCATACCGTTATATTTTATTCATTCACTAATAGAAATTAATAATTATTTATTAAATTATTTTAAATAAAATTGCTTTAGTTTATTTTTAAGGTTTAGAGCACTCCAGGTTTATCAAAGTTTTAATATCAAACAAATTTCAGGCACGTTTAAATTTTTTGTCTCAATAAAGAATGCAGTATGCGCATCTTTTCGAGACATTTTAAAATATAAGGATGTAAAAAAAAAAATACACCTTAGTAAATATTTTACTAAAATTAACTTGATAAATATTTTTCAACTTTCACCGATTTATTTAATATGAAATAATATACGAGAGTTTTTAGACAAAATTTTTAGATATTAAAAATGAGCGATTTAGGCCTTAACATAATTTATTAAAAGTAATTTAAGACAAGATAAATCAATAAAAGCGAACGTGTTAGAACCACGGGACTCGAGGGGTGCCTCACACCTTTCCTTCGGTCAACAGAATTCCTTACCCCGTCTTCTATTTTCGCAGACCAACAAAGAGTCATTTCCTTTTGATTAGGGATTCAAAAAGGTGACTTGGAACACCAAAACTCAATTCCAAGTGGCGACTCTGTAAATAAATTAATTCCTATTTAAAACTGTCACTTTAATTAAAAAAACCCTTCGAACTCAATCCTTCGGGCGAAAAAGGAGTGTGACATCTCTGGCGACTCTGCTGGGGAAAAACTAGAATTCGAGCTTTGGATATTGGCTTTTACTTGCTTTAATTATTTTGATATTGTGTTTGTTGGCCTTATGTACTACTTGTTGCTCATTTACCGCTTTGATATTATTTGAACTATATTATATATTGTCTTCTTTCGCGTACCCCTTTGAGTCTCTGAAATAGGATAGTGGGAATGCAACATATGCATCCCACTTTCTTTTTGAGATAGCTGGAGTGTCAAGGCACCTGGTGAAGGATATAGTCACACATGTTAGGTGGGGTTCGGATTGACAACGAAGGTTGCCCTGCTACCGACCAAGTTGTCCCTCCCCGGCTCGAGTGTCCGCTCGGGTAAGCCAGTCTAAACACCTATCATTATTAGGTTTTAACTTAGAAGGACTGAAAACTCAGAATCTAATTATCCCTATTAAGTGCCACTTTATTTGCATCATATGCATTTGACTTAGCAGGACTCGGCACAGGGGCCGGGTCTGTCTAGGACAGGTGACTTAATTTATAAAGACCAACATGTGTATCCTACATGCTCTTTGACATTTGCTTGGAAAGCTATTTATTTGTAGACCGTCTTTAGGCAATTATGAAATGCGAGAGATTAATTTATCCTCAAATTTAGTTAAATCATTTTTGAAAGAAAAATTTTATTTTTAAATAAGGAAAATTTTTAAATATACATCAACATAGTTTTTACAATCTTCATGAACTACGAGAGTCTGATTCTCACTTTTTAGTGAGATACGTAGGAAGTCTTACCCAGGATACGACCATTTATTTGAAAAATAATAATAATATATTTATTCACAAATTTATTGAAGGGTATTTTTGAAAAATAATAATAAGAAGAAAAATGATTATTTTGATGAATATTATTATCTTTATTTTACTTTTCTTTTTATTTTTTAAAAATTAATCTTAACATAAAAATCATAATAGCCTGAACCTTTAGAGGTCGTAAGCTGAATTTTTGTAAAGTAATAACATATGTAAACATATGTTTTAACAGTCCTGAACCTTTAGGGGTCGTGAGACTAAAAATTTTATAGAACTTCATACATAAAACATTCTATTTCTGAGTCATTTTTTGTTCTCTTAAGGGTATTTAGGGGGTATTGTCTCCAAATATATAGTTAAAATTATCTAGAGGTCTGTTATTGCAATTTTTTTTTTATAAGAGTCAACTTAAATAAATGTTTTTTCTAAATATATTATCAGTCATAGTTCTGAAGTCAAGTTAAAAAATTCTTTTAAAAAATTAATGAATTAATTTCAGCCTAAATCTAGACATTTATTAATTTCATGTCCTTGTCAATAGGTATAAAATGTCTACCCATGTTCGTGGAAAGCGTCCAAAGAGAAAGAGAGATGGGAGTGTACCGCTTCAGGTTATGGATTTACCCCTTTGCAGCTTTGGTTATGGTGGAACGAAATGGATACATTCGATTATGACGAGATACATAAGTATTTGGTTTTTTTTGACGAGTATTATGACAATAAAACCTAATAGGGAGGTGATTGATGTGTTACTAACCTTCTGGGCCTCAAAGAACAATGTGTTTCATTTTTTGGATTTTGAGTTGACTCCTACTGTAAAGGAGATAGCGACCTATGTTGGATATGGGGATATACATCGAAAGAAACTTATAGCCCCGAGACTCATTTCGATAAACAAATTTTGCAAACTCATGAACATAAGGAATTCAAAAGAAGAATCGATGAAAAAAGGTTGGGTTTCCTTGCATTTTTTGTACGATAGATACGGAAGGCAAGAGGGGTTCAAAAAGTACGGTAAGCAGCTCTGTAATAAGGAGAATTTTGAGGCCTGGAAGGTTCACAGACGATTTGCATTCATGGTAGCTTTTTTAGGCACTATGGTTTTCCCAAGGAGAGAACAAAAAATTAACATTCGTTTAGCAGGAGTGGTAAAGATACTGATTAAGAAAGATTACACTATGGTGCCAATGATCCTGGCAGATATCTACCGTGCTTTGACTGTTTGTCATAAAGGAAAGAGTTTTTTTGTGGGATGTAATATCTTGTTACAGATGTGGATTATGGAGCATCTCTACCGACGTCCTACAATGGCAAGATTTAATCCGTAAAGATTCAATTGCATCAAAGATTACAAAGAGAGGTTAGAGAAATATAAATGGCCAAAAGGAGTTAGAGATTGGGATAAGCTTTTTCGTTCTCTGACAGCAGATAAAATCACTTAGAATCTCCCTTGGTTCCCTTGGAGACAAGTCATACACAATTCTGTCATTCGGCCGTTGTTATTATTAATGGGTATTCGGGGTGTTCAACCGTATGTTCCATTGAGAGTTTTACGTCAACTAGGAAGACGTCAAATAATTGCCATTACGAAAAATATGACCGAGTTTGTATTTGAGGTCAGACCAGAGATCCCACTTTCAGAGAAATTGGCCCAGCAGATTTGGGAGGGTTGCCGTATCATGGGGATTGAAACGATGGTCATAGAGCGTGAGAAAGGAGAAGTGCACCCAGATTATCGTGAATGGTTTGAAGAATAATTGAGTCCGCCAGTCAGACCAGAAAGATCGGTTAGGGGACCTATAGATCAGGAGGCTGCAATCAGGATAGAAATTGAAAGAGCCATGCGAGAACATCATGAGGCCAACCAAGCTTTGAGAACAGAATTAGAGAATGCCAGGGCAAAAATAGACGAACAACAAAGGGAATTTGCTGAAGAGAAAGCTAAATCAATAGCTATTGAGGTTGCACTTCGGGGACAAATCAAACTGGCTACCGCTAGGGGGTCACACATTGCAGAACTTGCCACATCTCGCCATCAGCAACTGCAAGAAGTTGAAAATAATATGCAAGAATTATTTGATCGAGAGAGATCTCAATGGATCCGTGAAAAAGGATTATTGCGAGAACAGTTGGAGGTTGCTTTTGTTCGTGAACAGCGTGCAAAAGAGATGGTTGATTTCCGAGATCGACAGGCCCATGAATGGGATTAGGCCTTCAGTTTCCTTCGAGGGAAGGTCCATCGTGTAGTACAGGATACTGCCAGAATGAGTTTGGATTATCAGCAATTGGATCGTGAAGACTTTTTGGCTCAAGTTCCAACTTTTGCACAATGTGTCACTGCTTCATTAGAGGACATATATTTGAGTTTGGGAGGACATATTAAGCCAAAGTCTCCTTGAATAGATAGTTTTTTTTTTAATCATAATTTTTCCTTTTCAGTTTTTAAACTTCTTGTTTAGATGTTATGTTTTTTGGTTTTATTTGTCAAATGTCAGTTGGTAGGTTTTATCTTAGGAGTTGGGTCAGTTATGTTGTCGTATTTATATTATGTAATGTAATGAAGCTGACTATTTATTTTCATATATATTACATATTTTACTTTACTTACTTTATTTATTTTCTTTAATAAAAAATAGTAACAAAAGGAGACAAAACAATCATTTTGTTAAATTTTTTCCGAACTACGCAAGATCTGATTCATGTCCTGGCATGATACGTAGGCAACCTTCCAAAGGGCTCGATCATAAATTTGGAAAAAATATGCCTAGAAAAGCCGAGATGAAACACAAAGCCTTCCATGATAGGTTGGAAAATGCATATAGAAGCATGACATATAACTTGGCATTATAATGTGTTAAAATATAACATTTACCCATTTGCTACTTGGTAACAAAAAGATAAAGTAATTGGTGATTGGTTTGTGGTTTAAACCGGCATCACATCCGTATAATACAAGATACAAAGGTAAAAGAAAAATGACCCCCAGAGAAGGTATAGGGTCTGACAGTGAAGAAGAGCAGAATCAGTTAATTTCACAGGAAATAACATCAATGGAAGAAATAAAGTCATTGAAACAACAGATGGCGGAGATGTACCAATCTTGGTTGAATGAACAAGCCCCGCCTTCTTCAATCCCTGGACTTTCAACTTCAAATGATCCAAATTCTGACCCAGCTCAAACTAGTGATCCATTTTACCCACCAAGATTTGGCCCATTTGCTATTATGTCTGGAGTTGCTAGTACTTCTACCATGCACCCACCGAATCCGTCTGTCGTAAATAACCTACTTTTTACTTTCGTAGCACCAGCTACCGCGGGTACTCAACCGACAGTACCGAAGAATATGGGAAAACCAAGTCATGATATGTTGTATCCTCCTGAAATGACTTTCAAATCTCAAAATCCACATTATCATGTTCATCAATGCGATACTCCTATCGTGATTGAGAAGATTTCTAAGAATGAGGAATAAGAGGAGATGGCTAGAAAAGTTAGAAGCTTGGAGCATAGTATGAGAAATATGCAAGGATTAGGGGGACCAAAAAGTGTTTCATACAAGGATTTGTGTATGTTTCCTGATGTCCATTTGACGATAGGGTTCAAAATACCAAAGTTTGATAAATATGAAGGTCATGGAGATCCTGTGGCTCACTTGAAGAAGTTCTGTAATCAATTAAGGGGCGCAGGAGGAAAAAAGGAATTATTGATGGCTTACTTTGGAGAAAGCCTAGTAGGAATAGCTTCTGAATGGTTCATTGATCAAGACATTTCCCGTTGGCATGTATAGGATGATATGGCTCGAGATTTTATTCAACAATTTTAATATAACATTGAGATAGTGCCAGATCGCACTACGCTTGCTAACATGAGAAAAAAGATGACCAAAAGTTTTCGAGAATATGCCGTCAGATGCAGAGCAAGCTTCAAGAGTCAAATCATCGATAAAAGAATCTGAAATGATTGATATTTTTCTGCAAGCACATGAACCTGATTATTTCCATCATTTGCTTTTTACTATCGGAAGCACATTTGCCGAAGTTTTCAAAGTTGGAGAGATGGTAGAGAATAGAATCAAGTCAGGAAAGATTATTAGCCAGGCTACTTTAAAAGCAACAACGCAGGCAATTCAAAGTTGTGCAGGAAGTTTCAGGGAAAAGAAAAGGAAAGAGGATGTAGCAACTGTTGTGCCAGGTTCACAATAAAACTGGAGAGGTATGAGTCAACCATACGCATAAAATTCATTATGTTTCATTCCATCCCCTCAATATTCCATTTACAATGCACAACCATATGTTTGGGCTCCTTCTTACCTGCAATGACGTGCACCAACCATAAAAAATCATCCACCGATACCACAAGCTCAAAGAGGCCCTCCCAGGTCTAATTTTCGGCCTAGAGCAGACTTCAAAAGGGATAATATGGTCAAAGATAATTTCACTCCTATTGGAATATCTTACACCAGTTTATTTCATAGGTTGAGGAAAATGAATATACTTAACCCAATTGAGAGAAGGATCTCGAATCCTTCTACGAAGAATATGGATTATTCTAAAAGGTGTGAATACTGTTTTGATTCCCCAGGGTATGACACAAAAAATATTGGTATCAGAAAAGAGTCATTCAAGAGCTAATTAACACCCAACAGATCATGGTAGAAAGTCCAGACGCTCCAAATGTCAATCAAAATCCGCTGCCAAATCATAATGAAACAAACATGCTCGAAGTGATACCTAATGATGAAGATGCTGTAATATTCTTCAAGCCGATCATTCAAATTAAAACTGATTCGAAAGAATCAGCAAATACTGTACATTTGATGAAAGAAAAGCTTGCAAAAGTAGAGGTGGTGATAACAAAACCCAAATCATCGAATGTTCCCTTGGTGGTGCGGAAATATATTTTAGAAAATATTGGGTCAAGTCAAGTAATACCAAAGCTTATTGTTCCCAGAAGATCCAATAAGCCTCTTTTAATCATAAAAGGAGCTCCCATAGCTCCTATTGTTATTAAACCAGTGTCATAGCTGTCTATGGTTGATACCAAGGCTGTCCCTTGAAATTATGATCGCGTTGTGGTGATGCACAGGGAGAAAGAAGTGACTGAAGATGTAGATGAAGTAGGGGGATTAACTCGATCTTAAAGATGTTATGCTCCCAGTAGAGTTAAGAAAGAATAAACAAGGCGGTGAAGAATGAATGACAGTCAAGAAGCCTGTCACTGATGAAGAAGCTGAAGAATTCTTAAAGAAAATGAAATTGCCAGAACATTCTGTTGTAAAACAGCTGAAGAGGAAATTTCTTTGTTGTCTTTATTGGTACATTCAGAGGAACACCGTAAGTCTATAATAAAGATTCTTAATGAAGCATGTGTTCCCAGTGAGATTAGAGTGAATCAGTTGGAAAAAGTATTTGGAAGGATCCTTGAAGCAAATAAAATTACTTTCTCAGATGATGAATTGCTTATGGAAGGTACTGAGCATAACAAAGGTCTGTACATTTTTGTGAAATGTGAATATTCCATCGTCACTCGAGTGTTAATTGATGGAGGATCAGGCGCTAACATTTGTCCTATGTCAACTTTTCAAAAGTTGAAGGTTAATGTGGAAAGGATTCGACCTAATAACGTATGTGTCCAAGGTTTTGACGGATCAAAAAATGATGCCATTGGTGAAATAGAATTCATATTGACAATTGGACCTGTGGAGTTTGCTATGGATTTCCAAGTGCTGAACATTGAAACTTCATATAATATGTTATTGGAAAGGCCATGGATTCATAGGGCTAAAGCAGCCGCATCAACATTACATCAAATAGTCAACTTTGAATACGATAGGCAAAAAATAATTGTTCATGGTGAAAGAGATTATCCATGTATAAAGACTACTTCGTTTCCACCATCGAAGAAGATACTGCAGATAATGTGTTAATTCATCAAGCTTCTGAGGTAGTGACTGTTGAGCATATCCTCGAGGGGAATCTCATCGCAAGACCACAATTGTCCTCTGCATCTGTTATGATAGTGAATGAAATGTTGAAGCATGGTTTTGAACCAGGAAAATGTTTAGAGATGTTTTTGCAAGGCATATTTCATCCGGTAAACCTCTATGAGAACTTTGGTACTTTTGGTTTGGGATACGAGCCTACTGCTGTAGATATAAAGAAGGCTAAAAAGCATAAGAAAGATTCATGGTCACTTACCAAGTCGATACCGTCACTTTACGAGTCTTTCATCAAATTTAGTGTTGTTGGATCCTCCAAGTTACTTGCTGCAGAATCAATGAATGATGATGATACAGAGTTGATTGAACTTTTTCAGAATATGTTCATTGAAGCTGATATGGTTGAAATTGGGGAAGGTACTAGTAATGCAGATGTGTAGTTTGTCGGCCCTGATGTCCAGATTAACAATTGGGAGACCACTTCTCTCCCTACTATGAAGGAGTCTTGGTAGCTTTTTTGTTTTTCTTTCAAGTCTTAGTAGTTTGTTTGTCTCTCCTTCTGTAATTTGAATCGTTCTAGTATTGTAATTCAGATCTTTAATTGGTATTTCAGGTTAAAACTCTTTCTATTTATGTTTTTAATAAAGCGTAGTTTCCCTTTGTTTTATTTTGAGTCTGATTTTTATTTATTTATTTTCTATCATACAGTTCTTTCTATGCCGATTCTAATGATATGACATGTATGAAGAATTATCAATCAGATTTAAAAACCCAATCTAATTATGAAATAATGAATAAAGAAGTTGAATACGATGAAGGAGAAACATTTGAGGATATAAGCAAAGATTTCAAACAGTTTGAGAATAAGACAAATCCCAATTTGGAAGAAACTGAGGCAATCTATTTAGGAGATCATGGAAATATTAGGGAGACTAAGATAAGTGTACATGTTCAACCACAACAAAAGAAAGCTATAATTGAAGCTTTGCATGAGTATAAAGACATCTTTGCGTGGTCTTATGATGATATGCCTGGTTTGAGCACTGATTTGGTAGTTCACAAGTTGCCAATTGATCCTGCTTTTCCTTTTGTTAAGAAAAAGCTAAGAAAGGTCAAAACTGACATGAGTGTAAAAATCAAAGAGGAAATTATGAAACAACTTGAGGCTAAAGTCATTCGAGTGGCCCAATATCCTACTTGGTTGGCAAATATTGTCCCTATTTTAAAGAAGGACGACAAAGTTCGGATGTGAGTTGATTGTCGTGATTTAAATAAAGCAAGTCCAAAAGATAGTTTTCCACTTCCCAATATTCATATTTTGTTAGACAATTGTGTCAAACATGATCTTGCGTCTTTTGAGGATTGTTATACGGGGTATCACCAGATTATTATGGATCTAGAAGATGCAGAAAAGGCATCATTTATTATGCCATGAGTGACATATTATTATCGAGTCATGCCTTTTGGACTAAAGAGTGCTGGGGAAACTTACATGAGGGCAATGGCCATAATGTTTCATGACATGATGCACAAAGAGATTGACGTTTATGTGGACAACGTGATCATTAAGTCGAGAGAGCAATCTGATCATGTCAAAGATTTGAGAAAATTCTTTGAAAGGCTTCGGAGGTATGATCTCAAACTTAACCCAGCAAAATGTGTATTTGGAGTTCCATCAGGAAAACTCTTGGGTTTTATAGTCAGCTGACGTGTCATTGAGTTAGATCCTTAAAAAATAAAAGCTATTCAAGATCTGCCTCTACCAAAAAATAAAACAGAGGTGATGAGCTTACTTGGAAGGTTGAATTATATCAGTAGATTCATTGCTCAGCTTACAACAACCAATGAGCCAATATTCAGGTTATTGAAGAAGAATGCTAAAGTTGAATGGACTGAAGAATGACAAGAGGCATTTGATAGAATTAAGAGGTACTTGTTAAATCCGCCTATTTTGATTCCTCCAGAGCTAGGCAGACCCTTGATATTGTACATGTCTATGTTAGACAATTCTTTTGGCTGTGTATTGGGTCAACATGATGTCACGGGCAGAAAAGAACAAGCCATCTACTACCTCAGTAAAAAGTTTACCACTTATGAGGCTAAGTACACTCTTCTTGAGAAGTCGTGCTACGCCTTAACTTGGGTAGCACAAAAGATGAAGCATTACTTGTCATCTTATACTACTTACGTCATCTCTCATATGGATCCTTTAAAATACATTTTTTAGAAGCCCATGCCCACAGGAAGACTAGCAAAATGGCAGATGTTGTTCACAGGGTTTGATATTGTCTATGTGATGCAAACTGCAATGAAAGCTCAAGCTTTAGTGGATTATTTGGCTGAAAATCCTATTGATGAGGAGTATGAGCCATTGAAGATTTATTTTTCAGATGAAGAAGTTTTGTGTATTGATGAGATTATTTCTGATAGTTTCTATTGAGGCTGGAATTTATTCTTTGATGGAGCTGCTAATGTAAAAGGAGTAGGGATAGGAGCAGTTCTTATTTCTGAATCAGGACAATATTATCCTATAACAGCCCAACTTTGATTCTACTGTACCAATAATATGGCGGAATACGAAGCTTGCATTCTGGGATTGAGATTAGGCATTGACATAGGGGTCCAAGAACTGTTGGTATTAAGAAATTCAGATTTATTAGTCCACTAAATCCAAGGAGATTGGGAGACTCGTGATTCAAAACTCCTACCATATAGAGGTTATTTGCAAGATCTTTGTCAAAGATTTGTATTAGTGAAGTTCAAACACATTCCCAGAGCTCATAATAAGATTGTTGATACTTTGATGACCTTATCTTTGATGCTTCAACATTCCAACAAAACTTATATTGACCTTTTGCATATACAAATTCATGATCAACATGCATATTGCAATGTGGTTGACGAAGAACTTGATGGGGAGCCGTGGTTCTATGATATCAAAGAATATATTCAGCCTGGGAAATATCCTGTACATGTTGATGGTAATCAAAAAAGAACCATTCGACGTTGGTCTAGTGGATTTTTCTTAAGTGGAGGAATCTTGTATAAGAGGACTCCTGATTTGGGACTTCTGAGGTGTGCAGATGCTAAAGAAGCTTCAAAAATCATGACTGAAGTACATTCTGGGATTTGTGGACCACACATGAGTGGGTATATTTTGGCAAAGAAAATACTCCGAGCGGGTTATTATTGGCTCACTATGGAACGAGATTCCATCAATTTCGTTCGTAAATGTCATGAATGCTAGGTACATGGAGATTTGATACATTTTCCTCCATATGAGTTGCATACAATAACTGCTCCATAGCCTTTTATGGCTTGGGGAATGGACATAATTGGACCAATTGAATCGAAGGCCTCGAATGGACATAGGTTCATCTTAGTAGCCATTGATTATTTCACGAAGTGGGTGGAAGCAATGACTTTCAAGTCAGTGACCAAGAAAACAATGGTTGATTTTATTCACTCCAACATTATTTGTCGGTTTGGTATTCTGAAGATAATTGTCACCATAATGCTGCAATCTCAACAGTTATTTGATGCAAGAAGTGTGCCAACAATTTAAGATTATGCATTGAAATTCTATTTCTTATCACCCAAAGGCAAATGGGGCTATAGAAGCTGCCACCGAGACCTAAAGAAAATACTCTGTAAGATGGTGTAGGGTTTCCAAAAATGGCATGAAAAGTTACCTTTTTCTTTATTGGGTTATCGTACTACAGTTCGAACTTCAATTGGTGCAACTCCTTACTTGTTAGTGTATGGAACTGAAGCAGTTATACCTGCAGAGATTGAGATTCCATCTCTTCGAGTAGTTGTGGAAGCTGAAATTGATGATAACCAATGGGTCAAGACTCGTTTGGAGCAATTAAGCTTGATTGATGAAAAAAGATTGACATCAGTATGTCATGGACAACAATACCAGAAGAGAATGGCACGAGCATATAACAAAAAGGTGCTTCATAGACATTTTAAAGTTGGTCAGTTAGTACTAAGACGCATCCTTCCTCATCAGATTGAAGCTAAATACAAATTTTCTCCTAATTGGCATGGACCATTCAAGGTGAAGAAAGTGTTACCTAATGACGCGTTATATCTGACTGATGTAGAAGGCAAAATGGAGGAAATATCGGTCAATGCTGATGCAGTGAAAAGATATTATGTATGATATTCATGTACAATTATGTTATGTATGTTTTGTACTTACATTTTTAAAGATTTGAGATGATGAAGGCATTTTGTTCTACTATCCGATTAATATATCAACCTTTGCTTACCCCTTTGAGCTTTTATTTTTCTTCGTACCCTCTTTTGGAATTAAATTAAAGTCAGAAAAAAAAATTGAGAAAAAAAAAGTTGAAAAAATATATATTAAAAGAATAAGAAGAAGAAGAAGAAGAAATCAATCAAAAATTCAAAATCAAACAAAAGAATGATGTTTCCTGAACTACGTTTGACCTGATTCTTGCTATGACAAGATATGTAGGCAGCCCCACTTTGGGGTTCGGTCTAACCAGAAGAAAATTTAAATTACCCAGAATGAAATGAAACTGGGGTAAAAATTTATTTTCTTAAAAGAATCGATTCCAAAAGTTGTATGTTTCACCCAATGTTATATAAATTTTTGAGCCTCATGCCGACCTTTCTTTCTAACCCTATCCAAAAGTCAAGTTACAACCAAAGAAAGACCTTCGGATCAATCTTTGAGAATGTCAAGGTTAAACATGTTATGAGTGCATAATATTTCATATTTTGGATTTTTTAAAAAAAAAAATAAAAAAATGAAAATGAGAGAGTCTTATTGGTTGAAACCCTTTCGAACACCATAAGACGACTGTGAGCTGAGATAGAAATGAAAAGGACATAGGCTCGTTGGCAAAAACCCATTGAGGTGCCAGTAGCCGAAGAAAGGTTGTTATCAAGAAGGAATAAGTTCAAGATTAACTTAATTGCAAGCTCAATAAGTGGACAAAAGTTGTAATGATTGGTGTGGGTAGGTCTGGTTGTTTGATTCAAAATGCATGTCATAATTACCAGAATCAGTTTCCACATTCAGATAAGTTTTCTCTTTGTTTTGAAAAAGAGATGCCTTTTGTCTTTTTCTTTTTATTTTATTTTTTTGAATTTTTGTGTCCTTGTTATCAAACGAAAATTTTTTATTGTCTTTTGAGTCAAATTCACGTTAGGTCGAGTGAGAAAGGACTCCAAACTCTCTACCAACTCCTTTAAGGGTACAAAGCAAGACAAAGGGTTGATGCACAGAGATAACATTTCAAAGTAAAAGTAAGGTACTCAAGATAATTGTTATTTGACCATTTTAAACTCGTAAAGATCTAAGGGATGTATTGGAAGCTAAACTCAGAAGCATCATACAACAGAAACATAATTTGAGTTGAGGATCTCAGTAGTTAGAATTCTGAGTCAGAAGTATAACAATTCAATTAATATTATCAGGGATTGAAAAAGAGTTGAGCATGGCAAGTGCGAGAGCGGCCACTTCAAAAGCCAAATGCCACAAACCAACCGCCACATGTTTTAAAGCTCACAATTTTTCTTTGTTTGGAACAGATATGAAATAATTGTTTTTAGATAAAGAATGCGATTTCACACTTCTCTCAATGCAAGAAACATGGTTACTGCATCCGATACTGGATCTTGGTCATGGTAAACTTTATTCTTTGCAACATATATTAAGATTCAGTGACACATAAATTTTTCCAGTACAAACTGGGGCAAAAATTTTATGTGTGTTGTATGGAAATTTATTTTTGTTCAGGACCCTCCTGAAGAATGAGAATTTATTTTATGCTCAGGACCCTTCTGAAGAATGGGACAAGACCCTTCAGGAGAATGAGAATTTATTTTGTGCTCAGGATCCTCCTGAAGAATGGGATAGGACCCTTCTGAAGAATGGGACAGGACCCTCCTGAAGAATGGAAATTTATTTTATGCTCAGAACCCTCCTGAAGAATGGGACAAAACCCTCCTAAAGAATGGGAATTTATTTTATGCTCAGGACCTCCTAAAGAATGGGACAGGACTCTCCTGAAGAATGAGAATTTATTTTGTGCTTAGGACCCTCCTGAAGAATGGGACAGGACCCTCTTGAAGAATGAGAATTTATTTTATGCTCAGGACTCTCCTGAAGAATGGGACAGGACCCTCCTGAAGAATGAGAATTTATTTTATGCTCAGGACTCTCCTGAAGAATGGGAATTTATTTTATATCCAGGACCCTCCTGAAGAATGAGATGTTATTTTTCTTTTTCACAATTTGCTTTGAGTCGAGGAGCCCGTTGAAGAACAGAGTGAAGAAAAGGAAGTTCAGGAGCCCGCCTGAAGAATAGGATGAAGAAATTGTAATTTCAGGAGCCCGCCTAAAGAACAGGGTGAATAAAAAGAAAGTATAGGAGCCCGCCCGAAGAATAGGGTGAATTTTCAAATTCAAGTCGCGAAGGCTTGAATCAAGATTCTAGAGATTGGAATTTTTACTTGTATTTTTCATTTTTGATTTTTATTAGTCAGTTGAATGTAAAAGCAGAAGTCGTCAATCGAAAACTCAACGAAATCTTACTCAACTTTAACTTTTTCTCTAACCAAATTACTTTTGAACTACTCGTGACCTGATTTCCTTATAACCCGGAATAGGTAGAATGTCCAAAACAAGGACTCGGTCACATTTTTCTTTTATTTTAATTTTAAGTTTATTTTATTCTTATTTTTCAAATAATCAGAGGATTAAAAAATCATATCTTGTCTACTTCTTTGTATGAAAACTCTTCGAAATTTCATACAAAGAGGGGCAAAAATGTAGAAACGTGAGTTTTGATCCTTCCTAAATTTTAACTTGTTTATCGATATTAAATATATTATATTTTTATATTTAATCACACATTATTTTGGCTTTTGTTTTTATTTTTATTCTAATTTTAAATAATATAAAAATTAAAAATATATGTTTTCTTTTATAAATTTTAATAAATAAATTAATAGTTTTAATATTATTTTTATTATATTTGTTTTTTTCCATTTATAAATTTTTGTCTTGTTTTGTTAAATATAAAATCCACTTCACTCCTATGACTTTCCTGTCTTTAGGTCTTTTCACAAATTTTCAAGTCTGGTTCTTCTCAATCATGGTGAGTTCTTCCTTCATTGCAACTCTCAATTTTGGATCTTTTTTTACTTCGCAAATATTTGTTGGCTCAAGAACAACCATGTTGCATCTCTAATAGATATCAAAGAGTGAACTTGTGCCTCTCACCGGAACATCATTCACCAATTCATCTTCTTTCAACTGGGGTATTTTACTTTGATCTGGAAATAGCACCGGTTCTGCTTCTTTCGAGTTCCATTTTTCATCCTCCATGAAATGAACATCTCTACTTACCAGAATTTTTCTTATATGAGGTTGGAAAACTCTGTAAGCCTTAGAAACAGTTCTATAACCCACGAATATTCCAGCTTCTGACTTTTTATCAAGCTTATCTCTTTTACTCTGTGGCACATAAGTAAAGCACAAACATCCAAACACTTTGAGATTTTTTAAAGAAGGTGTATACCTATACCAGATTTCAAATAGTGTCTTCCCTTCTAATGCTTTTATTGGAAGCCTGTTGAGTAGAAAGACTGATGTATGAGCAGCTTCTGCCCAATACTCTTTTGGCAAACACTTCTCATGCAAAAACCATCATGCCATCTCCATTATGGTACGATTCTTCCTCTCACTAACTCCATTTTGCTGTGGAGTATATAGAGCAGTGAGTTGGTGTTCAATTTTGGATTCTTCACAAAATGTATTGAATTGATCAGATGTATACTCCTTGCCATTGTTGGACCTTAATGATTGAATTTTACAACCACTTTGAGTTTCAATCCACTACTTGAATTTCCAGAAGATAGTGGCAACCTCTAACTTGAACCTGAGAAAATAAATCCAACACATTCTCGTATAGTCATAAATGAAAACTATGTAATACTTACTCCCTTTGAGTGACGGAGTTCGGTGAGGACCCGATAGATCTGTTTGGATTAATTTTAACTTTTCAGTGGCTCTCCAGGTTGCTTTTTTGAAAGGAAGTCTTGCTTGCTTGCCAAATTGGCAAGTTTTGAAATCTGGAATTTCGGCTTTAGGATTAGGTAGCCCTCGAACCAGATCTTTCTTTTGAGAGTTCATTATAGCAGCATGGTTGAAATGTTCGAGTCTTTTGTGCCAAACTTGTGCATTAACTTTAGTTGCAGAATAAACTTTTTGCTCATGATATAAAAGATCCAATGTAAAGATTCTTCCCTTCATCATTACCTTGAATAAGTTTCTGCCATCTTCATCCTTGATTTGACAGTAATTGGTTTCAAAGAGAAGTCTGAAACCATTCTCAAGCATCTGCCCAACACTCAACAAACTATGACTAATATTAGGTACAAAAAACACATCTTTGATAAGTTTTATACCTGAGGAGCATTTCATTTCCACAGTACCTTTGCCTTCGGCAGGAATGTAGTCTCCATTACCAACTTGTACTTTGAAAATTACTGAAGTATCCAACTCCTTGAAGAGATCACGATCAAAAGTCATGTGGTTTGTGCAACCACTGTCAATAAGCTACTTGTCACTCGAGCAGCTAGTTGCCAAACATGTCGCTACAAAGTGTTGTTCTTCATCTTCCTGATTAGCTAGCTGTGCAGCATTAGTTTGCTAAGTGTTTTTGCAAACCTTCTGATGATGTCCCATCTGCTGACATTTTTCACACTGTTGGTCTGGCCTTCTCCAGCATTTGAACGGTGGATGACCCTTCTTTCCACAATGCTTGCAATGAGGAAAATCACGTTTCGTTCCCTTGTTGATCCCAGGAGAATGAGAACTTGAGTTTTCCTTCTTGTTCTGCTTCTTCTTTTCTTTGTCTCCCTGGTTTGATTGAACTTTTTCAGGTAGTGCACCCTCAACAGATCTTTCAGACCTCATTAGTCTTCTCTGTTCTTGTGCCTGTAAAGCATTCAATAGTTTCGCCAAACTAATCTGTGACAGATCCTTAGAATTTTCCAGCAAGGAAATAGTTGTTTCAAATCTTTCGGTAACTGTTATGACAATTTTTTGAACCAATCTAGAATTAGGAAATTCAGAGCCAAGTAATCTTACATTGTTTGCAATGTTGAGTAATCTATCAGAATACTCTTTGATTGTCTCTGAATCCTGCATCTTCTGAAGTTCAAATTCTCGGATCAAGTTAAGAGTACGCATACCTTTGATCCGTTCATCTCCTTCATATTCTTTCTTTAAGAAATTCCAGACCTCAACAGCCAATTTTAATGTCATAATCCTGACAAAGATTTCAGATGAGACTGCAGCGAATAACGTTGCTCTAGCCTTTGATTTTCTTGTTTTCTTTTCCTTGTGATTCCTAATCTGCGCCATGGTTGGATTTTCAGGCAAGGGAGGAACTTCATAGTCCTCCTCGACAGCTTCCCACAGATCATTTGCCTCCATGTGTGCCTCCATTCTTGCTGCCCAGACATGATAGCCTTCACCTTTGAAGACTGGTGGTGCTAGTGCAGTAAAAGGAGTCTCTGAATCCATAAAAGAAAAAAACAAGAAGAGAAAGATATATTTCCCTCAAATGCAGGTCCCTCAAGAAGAGAGCTTTGATACCCATTTGTTAGAGTTCTAAGATAAATTCACTCTTAGAAACAGAACAAAGGCAAGAAACAGAGAAAGAATTTGTTGCTAGAAAGCTACTTTTTTCATTAAACTGAAATTGTACTTAAATAGAAAAAATTGCAACAATCAAATCCTCTAATTAAGCAACTACTTGTACATGATTCCATGATCATCACATTCAAAAAAAATTGAACCATTAACACCTAAAAAACAGCAGCTAAACTAAGTTGAGAAGATGGCTAAAAAACTGGATAATGTCCAGCAACTATTCCTACTTTTACTGCAGAAAGTGAGGCAACAATCAACATTCTGCATAGGAATCTTTGGTACGTTATTTCAACTTAGACGTGCTTGTTTGACATTTTGCTTCAATCATATTCACCTCTTTTAATTTGTTGATTAATTATGATGATGATGATGATTGTAACTACAATATTAGAGTTTGAAAAGTCTTGATTTTCTTTCTTACTTGTTTGGATTATCCTATCTGTACACAAAAATTAAGTCCCACAACGTGTTCATATTTCATTTTCCAATAATTAATTGGCCAAAAACTTTGCTTAATATGAGGTTCTGCAATTTCAACTTATCTAGTCCTCATGTTCTTCTTACTCTTACTTCTGACTTCTGAGGTTATAATAGGTGACTTGTGACTTGTAACTGCTGTGTGGTAATTTAATGATGCCTAAAGTCTTTGTAATGTACGAGGCCAAGCCAATTAAAATATGCTGATTGATCTATATAGTTATAGTTACACACTCTAATAGAAAGGAATCATCACATTCATTGCTTTTTGCGACTTTTTTTATAGGCGCGCATAGATTACAGTAGTCTAACCGGCCTACCCTCCTACTCTCGTCTTTCTAAATTCTAATGGTTAGAGTTCACTGTTTGGTTTTCTTTTTTAATTTTAGCTGGTTCTTAATTATAATTATGGTTATTATTTCTTGTTTAGATTATTAACATTAATAGTTTAATTTAGTTGATGGTTAATCGCAAGTTTCGATGGGTTCGACACGCTAATCATATCACTTTATTATTTGTACGATGGCTAAACTTACACGCATTCGGTGTATACACCAAATTAATGTTCTTTATAAAGGTTAAGTAATTAGATTAAGTAAAATATATATTAATTAATCATGATTAAGTAACATGAACTCTAAATTTAAACACATGACATGCATGAATTGAATTAATATATACACCAAGTGCATATAAATTTTAACCCTCCTGTATATTATATTTGAAAGTAATAATGTCTAGGCTTAATAATTACTAGCTTCCTAATTTGGCCTAACATGTAACTTGTACATCTAAACTTTTCTAAGTATTTATTTGCCCTAAACTATAATTTTTGGCATAAATCGATTACTATCCTAATGCGTCTAAGTGGTTTCTTTTTAGCAGATAAGAGAAAAAGGAAAAGTGAAAATAATTTCAGCTTCTTGTTTTTTCTTTATTATTTTTTCTTATTTTTGTTTAGAACATTAGATTTGGTAGAGATTTTTTTTTTTTATTTTTAAAATAGACTAGTTTTGGGCAAGCTTATTACAAACTGTTAGACCAACATGAATTGTGGTGCAGTGGATGGAGCAACAACACCCTTAACCAGAGGTCGAGGGTTCGACCCTGGGTATGGAGAAAACTTTGTTGGGAGCGCTGTCATCTTTATGGGCCCTGCAACACGCGATCCGGATTAGTCAGGGCTCCAATACCGGCATCAAATACCGGATGGAAACCCAAAAAAAACAAACAATCTCCCATTAGATTTTGGTTCGAGGTGTAATTACAGCAAACATTATTGTAATTTGGGTGTTAATTATAGGAACTTAGCATAGTTTAGGTGGGGAGTTTAATATATTAGGTTTAGGAGGATATCAATCAATCAATCAATAGACTATATACGTTTCAGTTTCAAATCTGTTGGGGTAGTAATTACTTTTTGTCTAATGTAAAGTTGGTACTTGGTACTGCACGCATATAAATGCAATAATACAGAGCTTTAAATCTCAATTAGTTGGTAAGATTTACTAGGCTATAAAAATAAAAAGTTGATAATATAAATGTTTCTAAGCTGCTAGAGATAGTCATCTATGGTAATCAATTTACCTAGGCAATATTGTTGAGAGATGTTTGATACCATGTGTTCATTGAACAGTTCCAAAATAGCAAGATGAAAGAATTAATGAACGCTGTAAATCAGTAAAGAAATAACCCCTCTGGTATCACTTGGTGGCATTTCAACAATAATAGTATACACGTACCACAAGAACTGGATTACAAGTAGTAACAACTAACAACAATAGGAACATTACTACAAAGCATTTCACATAATAAGGACATATAGTAATTAAACGGAGCATAACAAATAATAAGTATGCCTTTTTTTTCCCCTTCATTTGTTTAATTAAGAGCAAGAGAGGATAATTAATTCATTAATTACTACTAATCACTCGAATAGATTCGTCATTTTGAGTAGGAAGTGGAAGGTGACCCTTCTCCTGCAGACTCTTCACTGTCTCATATAAGCATTGTTTCACAGGCGTAAACTCCAAGCCCAAGTCCTTCAGCTTTTGGTTCGAGAATTTGTACGGTTTTGCCCTAGGCCTCGTCTCGTCTGAGCACCTGAATAAATAATAATACATTTAATTATGATAATCTGTTCTAGAAATCCTGAGCCGGGGGTCTATCGGAAACTGGAAACAGCCTCTCTACTTTTACGTGGTATGATCTGCGTACACTTTACCCTCCCAAGACCCCACTACGTGGGAATGCACTGGGTATGTTGTTGTAATCTATTCTAGAAACACGATTACTGACACATTACTACTAATCATTGCTAACAATGACGTATCTATTTCAGTTTAATAATCGTTACAGATGATTTAAATTACTAAGAAAATATGTCCCCTCCCACTATTGTCGACACTAAAGATGTCTCTAGATCATGCTAATAAAGGTAAAGTGAAAGGAAGAAGTGGCTGGGACCAGACAAGATTTGATGTTTTGTAGGTGAGGCAAATCCAAGTCCAGACATATTGCTAGAAACATACTTGAATGTTTGTGAATGGGTAGTGAGGGTATACTTTTATTTATCTTTTATATTTGTTTGGTCAATAACCTACTAACACGTCATAATTTCAAACAGAAGAAAGTTCCCTTTTTTAGGCATAAAGAATCTTAGATATGGAGCATCTTCATTAATTGGTACCGAAGTTTGCATATGAATTAAATCCCGAGGATTGAAACTGCAGGAATGTTTGTAACGTGCCAACAAGCAAGCAACGAAGCTACGCCTAACATGTAGTTAAATAGGATTAGCGATGAATTTTACTGTTCAAGTTTTTTATTTGTAGTGCGCGTACTCTAAGCACCAAAGTTAGTTCAAATAATGGTTAAAATTTGCTGAAAGATATGAGGATAATTACTTGGTGGGGATGGGATACTCCGGGAAGAACTTGGCAAGGATTTCGACCACGTCGCCGCGATGAAGCACGCTCTCAGCACAGATATAGCGGCCAGATGCAGAACGAGTCTCGTAGACAAGTATGTGGGCAAGTGCAACATCCTTAACATGAACATATGCCTGAACTGAATTGGCATATGTTTTGGCAGAGCCAGTTAGGTACTTTAGTATGTGAAGAACACTTGCATTCACTGTTGGCTGGAGCAGTGGTCCAAGCACCAACACTGGGTTGATCACGACCAAATCCACTCCTTTTTCCCTTGCCTCATCCCACGCCGTTTTCTCCGCCACCATTTTCCCATAGCAGTACCAATTCTGCAAAGCCGTTTTTGAAAAACATGTCAAACAAATTGAAATCAACTATATGAAGGACACGCGCATCAGTGATTTTAGTTTCTTAAAAGACCTTAGTATTCTTGCAGAAGTCGAGATCACTCCAGCAAGTCTCGTCCACAACTTTCTCGGTGGCCCTATCGGGGTCCATGTAGACCGCACCAATTGACGAAGTAAACACAACCCTTCCAACTTTGGCTTCTGCAGCTGCTGTTATCACATTCTTAGTCCCAATTACTGCTGGCTCCACCATTTGTTCCTTCACCAAAAATAAATATAAAGGACCAAAATGAAGAAGAAGCATTACATACTGGTGTACAAAGAACATACATATTTCAAACTTGGATGAACGTATTAGTGGGAAACTGAAAGCTAAAGCAACTTTTCCAGCACACCTTCAACGTGTTAGCTAATGATCAACTGTGGTTATAGACGTGGGCCCACTATTTACGAAAGTGAATAGATGTTTCATTTTACTTGTCTATTTTAACAAATCAAAGTTATAGTAATTTTTTTTTTCACGATAGCCTTAGTATTAAATAACAACATAAAGTAGCAGTAATCAGATTTAGAGGTTTAAAACATCACGGAAACAGTATTCTATATTTCAATCTCTTCCCTCCTGTCTTTTTCATAAATCTCAATCAACCACCATCAGAAAAAGAAAGGAAGACTCCTACGCCACTAGCTTGAGTGGCTGTAAACAATCCTAACAATGAAGCAATTCAAATGGCTTTAATTCTAAACAGTATCTTATTAGAATAATTTTTTGAAATATTTGAGGGTTTTGTTGTTTAATTTATGTAATTTATCTCCATCAACATGAATTATACTTACTGGATCATCAGTGACAGGAGAAGCAGTGTGGAAGACTCCATCACAGCCATAGATTGCTTCTCTCAAACTTTGGTAGTCCAGAAGATCAGCTCTACACAGTGTCAGTCTCTCTTTTGCACCTTCAAGTTCTCTCAAGTGACTATTTTTGGGATCATCTGAATACAAAATCATAATAATCAAATAAAATATCATTAATTTGGAAATGGGCATAATACGTAAATGTGTCCTTTTAACAATTGGTTTAAGCTCACATTTACGTCCTCTTGTGCACAAGTAAGCACATAAACATCCAACCTGACAAATTGCGTGAGATGCACGCATTCTACGTGTCAAATCACGAGATTTGCAACATAGCATATGTGTCTACTCGTGCAACTTTATATGATAGTTTAAGAGTATACAAAAATGTATCATGAATATTGTACAAAAATTGAAGATTTACCAGGATTTCTAACGGTTCCTCTAACAGTGTAGCCTTTTTGTAGGAGGATTTTAACAAGCCAAGAAGCAATGAAACCTCCGGCGCCGGTGACACAGACGACTTTGCCGGATTCCGATGGCATACTCTTACTTTTATATATTATAAGAGGAAAATGAAAGTAGTGAGTGATTTCAAGTTGATGGAAAAGATGGACAAGGGAGGAGTATATATAGGAGTTGGAAAAGCCAAAGCCAATATTCACCAACTTACCTACTACTGCAGGTTACATACACTAATTATTTCTTGGCTTCAGCCTTCAAATTTGGAACTTGAACTAGAAAATGGAATTTAGGAATTTTCTACCTTATTTGAATTGGGTGTGTTTGGTATGAAAGGAAAACATTTTCTCGAAAATGTTTTTCAATTTTCTCATGTTTGGTTGGCTTAAAGATTTTAAAAAATGATTTTCAAATTAACTTATTTTTCAAAAATGACTTCCCTTTAAAAAAAAAAAACAAAGTAAGAAAAATATTTTTCAAAACTCTCTTTCAACCTCACTTTAAGTTGAAATATTCACACAACTCTCAAAATCACTCATTCCTACTTCGACCCTCAATCCCCCACCCCCATCCCCACCCCGCCTCCTACCACCCCGATTAAAAAAAATATTTTAATTATTTTTTCTTACTTCACCCCCTACCTAAAACCCAAAACCCTACTCCCTTCCCCTTTCTAATTTTTTTGTTTTTGTTTTTTAAATTCAAACTTTTTTCTTACCTCCCCTACCCGACCACCCTACCAACTTCCTCCCTCATCCCAAAAAAGAAAAAATTTAAATTTATTTTTTAAAATTTTTTAATTTTTTCCATATCCCACCGTCATTCTCCTACCCCGACCCCCACCCCCATTCCAAAAAAATATTTCAATTTTTTTTTCTTACCTCACTCTTACTCCCTTACCCTACCCCCCCCCCATACTAGCCCCCCCTCCCCCCCCTCCCCGAAAAAAAAATATTTTTTAAGAAACCAAAACTATTCTCTTAATCGCTCTTACTATCTATTTTGACAACGCCACCCTCCACCTACCAACCCTCTCTTCAAAAAAAAATATTTTTTAAAAATGTATTTTTATGCTTTAGCTAAATACTAAAATGTATTTTTTGAAAAATATTTTTTCATTCACCAACCAAACACTACAAAATATTTTTCGAAAAATATTTTTCATTCACCAACCAAACATAGAAAAATAAATAAAAAATCAACTTATTTTTCGAGAAAATATTTTATAGGAAAATATTTTCCTTCATACCAAATACACCCTCAGTGTTTTAATTCAGAAGGATCTCCTTTGGAACAAAGAACATAAGGAATTTTTGGTGGAAAAGAACTCTTTTATATCTATCACTTTTTTCTTTTTTTAAAAGTTGTGTATTTCTATATTTATAGTACTCTCTCCGTCCCAAATTATCTATTTCAAATTGAGATATCACATTAATTAAAAAAAATAATTAATAATATGGTTAGTTTACCGTAGTACCCCTATTAAATGATGTTTACATTTTAATTTGAAGACAAGGTAATTAATGCAAAGGGTAAAACATGAAAAAAAAAATTTGGTCTCTTCTTAATTAATGAAAAAAGACAAGTAAATGAGAAATCAAATTAGAAAATTTGAGACGGAGAGAGTATATAATAAGTCATAATAAACCGCTTAAGCAGACTGTTTATGATCGACATGCCTGCTTCAGTTGTTTCAATCGTAATTTTATTTTATTATTCTTAATTAATTTTTATAAGTTATTTACGTATTAAAAAATTTAAAATATTTAATAAAAAATTTAAAATAGACATTTATGACATGACTGCTTCAGCTGCTTCAACCGTGATTTTACGATATCACTCATAATTAGTTATTATAATTTATTTAAGTATTAAAAAATTAATAATATTTAATAAAAAATAAAATAGACATGAAATAATAAATTATTTTTTGATGTTTTTATAAGCCATTTAAGTATTAAAAAATTAATAATATTTAATAAAAAATAAAATAGGCATAAAATGATACATTATTTTTTTATGTTTTAAATTAACTTGATGTCTTATATGAGACCACTTAAAAAAAAATTCAAAAATATTTGCTACGATAATTTTACTATGTCACTTCTAATTAGTAGAATAGAAGAAAAAAATATTATAAACCACAATAATAAAGAATTTAAATTATTTAAAAAAATATAATTGACTATCAATGACACAAAAGTTAGAACGACCTAAAATATTGTTATACAAATTTCATTAATCTAAATATAATAATACATACCTAACTTAGAATTTATCGACCAAACAAATGAATGTTTTAATTAAATGATAGAATTATACATAATGCAAAATTTTTAAGGATTGACATTGGACCATGCGTAGCACGGCGTAAGCCGACTAGTCTATAAATAGAATGCAATATCATCCATACACAATGCAATTTCATCCATAGTATAGTTCTTTAGAGAGTTTTGTCGGGGGTAATTAATTCTCATAATTTATTTGGAACAATTTTTTATATTAGTATTATTATAGGAAAAATTACTTAAAACTAGACCTTAACTTTTCATTATTACTTAAAATCATATCCCTCTAAATTAATTACAAAAATTCTTTCTAACTCATAAAATCCTAATATTTGCTGATACATTACAACCCATCCTATTTTTGCGCCTCCTACTCCTCAAAACTCGCCCAAAATCACGAAGAAGTATCCGATATTTTTCACCAACTCAGCAATTTTAAATTTCAACCGTGTTATCAGTCACTACAACATTCAAGTTTCAACTTTCAATTACAACCTCCATTAACTTTCTTCTTCAAATTTATAGGAGGTAAGTTTGTTTGCATAATTTTTTTTATTACAAAGACAGTGACTTTTTGTGAAAATAGATCGAAGTATCATAACTATCCAACTATGATGAAGAAACTACAGGAGATTACTGGTAGTAGCAATAAGAAGCATATTGTTGGTTGATGTTCATTGTTTTGGCATCAAAGATAACATAATGTATCGTTATGGCATCAAAGATATGAAACTACGGGACATGCTAGGAGCCCATCCTTTTGGCATAAAAGATACATTACATAGAAATAAGAAACTACGGGACACTAGGAGCCCGTCGTTTTGGCATCAAAGATAACGCAATGTATCGTTTTGTTAAAAAAAAAGTTTTTTTATCAAAGGTATGAATTATATGTATTCTTGTTAACGTAATGTATCATATGTATAAACAAGTTTTCAAATTGGGGATTTTGATAATAAAAGAGGTGTGTTGCAGATGACTATATTGTATTCGTACATATCTGTTTGTTCTGATAGATCATAAAATTTATGCGTGATTTTGATTCTTTCTACACCTGATACATTCAATATAATATGTCTGATACATGATCCAAGGTTAATAAGATATTGCATGCTTTCTGACATATAATTCAACCCATATGTGATTTTGATCCATTTTTATACCTGATACATTTAATATATTGATTATCATACATAGATCTATTTTCTGACCAAACTATTGAGTGCTTTCTGATACATAAAAAGATTTATATATGATATGAGTTTCGCATTCCTAATACATTAATTTTTTTACACCTCCTACATTTAATATATATATATATATATATGTGTGTGTGTGTGTGTGTGATATGGGTTTCGCATTCCTGATACATTAATTTTTTTACATAGAAAGATATATATGGAATATGGGATTTGTACTTCTGAGAAATCAAATTCTTATATTGTGTTTAATTTTTTTCTGAACGCAGGGGATGAGATTTTTATGATGAAAATGAAATGAATGATTGGAGAAGGAATTAGTTTTGGGAGATTATGATTGATGAAGCTTGATTTGACTATTCAAATTTCAAATAAAGAAGTTGTTACAGATTTTATGTAATTAAACAGACACAATCTTAGATTGAGTGTGTTAATTACTAAATTGTAGGCACTTTTACTGGTTTTTTCCTTTTTTATCTCCAATTAATTAGTTAATAATGTGTCATAAACTTATGTATAGGAGATTAAATAATGTATCATATTCGGGATATCACGTAATTAATATAAAAGTTGAGAGACAGAGTAATTAGGTAACAAAATGTTGGGATTTATGTAAAATGTCCATTATTATATGTAGGTCAATTGACCAAATTTATACCATATCATCAAAGTTTTTAAAATTGTTTTACTTTGTAATCTGTTTTATCCTTCAATGTTTGTAATTATTAGCTTACACATAATACTCTGATTATTTCTATTTCAAAAAAAAAAGGGTATATCCTATCATTCTCAAAGCCCATTTATAAAATTAAACAATGTAATTTGTGGGTTGGTTGGTTGTCACGTCTCCAGCTCAAAACAAATGGTCATTAGATTTGGCTAGAGGTCCATTAGTCCAGTACTTAATCAGCTATCCCACCAAAATATTAGGTAATTTTCCAGAGAATATGAAGCTCAAAAAAACTTTGAATAGACCTAAAATCAGAACCATCCCCATTAGTAGAAAAACATAATTCAGGCCAAGCCAGCTACCGAGATATATATAATTCAATGGTATTTTTGCTGTTTCGGCGGGTACAAAATCTGTATTTTTTTTTATACAAACTTTAAACTAAGTTTAAGAATAAGTTTTCAAGAACTACAATGAAGTATAACACCTTCAAACATAAATTCAAATGAATAATCAAAAAGAACTATCAAATAAAGTGTTTATCAACTATTAGGAAATGAAGATGAAGTAGAAAATTATAGAATCAAGTCCACCAAATGCACGGTGTGTGCTTAAGGAATTTATTCCCCTCAAATAACCGAGGTTATGGAATCTTTCCTTCCATGATAAAATGATTCTCTTTCTAAAAATAACGGCACCTCAAATTTTCAGAAACTTCGAACACACTCAGCGATTTGATGATCACACGAGAGTTTTTAGAAGAAGAAGAAGATTGTTTTTCTACTCAAAAATTAATTTTCTTTACCTGAGAAAAAATTCAGGTATTTATAGCCATCAAAGTGTTGTTTCATGAAGAGAAGCAATGGTTCAGAAAGATGCACCCTTCATAAAAGTGTAACTCTTCCGAAAAGGTGCAACTCTATGGAAAGTCACAACCTATTGGAGAGGTCATACCACTCAATACGAAAATGTGTTTATTCAAATTGTATCCTTTCTCTTAGTGTCTTTTCGTAAAAAAAAATACCACATTTTCATTTTTCATTCACACCTCTTAATAACCCAATAGTCCCCCACATGAATGGGGAATGACTATCTTATCAAAAATTTACGGATAAGTATGTGATCAACAAGCAAAGACTGATTGTTTCTGAATAAGTAAGTTTCCCTTTGAACTTTCCGTAGTGAACATGCATCGGATGCACTCAGTCAATCGGTAGATTTGATATCTTTGAACCATCGAACTTTAATGTACACCTAGACAACACACGTTACACAATCAGTCTTTTACCATTTATTGTTCTCACAATTTTATTCGTTTTAGCCATTAACACGTCGTGATTTCATGAAAGCGTAGAGAATAGGCCTTTATTAACATTCTCTTTGAATCGGCTTCCACTTCACCCTCACATAGGTGATTTCTAAACGTTCAATCCTATAGATTAAACTATTTGGTTAAATCTATCAAATTTAGATAATCATTAAAAAGCTTCACTCCATAAGCCTTATCATTGTTTTCTAAAAATTATCTACACAATGAGATGAGTTGAATATATTGACAATGTTGAATCGTCAGTCACAACTTTATTTGATCCCCTTTAACCTACCTCTTGGAATCTCCAGTCTGCTAGGTAGAGTTACAGCCATGCTGACTTGTCCTAGGTCGTAAATCCATTCTCTCGATGTTCTCTCAACCCCCTCTCTAGATAAGCATTTTGTAAGTGAAATCGACACATTATCCTTTAACTTCACATAGTCAACAATGATAATTCCACTAGAGAGTAGTTCTCTAACGGTATTATGTCTCCGTCTTATATGACGAGATTTATCGTTATGCATTATGCTCCCTACTCTACCTATCACCGTTTGGCTATCATAGTGTATATATACTGGTGCCAATGGTTTGGGCCAATAAGGAATATCTTCTAAGAAATTTCAGAGTCATTCCACTTCTTCACCAACTTTATCTAATGCAATAAATTCAGGTTCCATTGTCGAACGGACAATACATGTCTGTTTGAACGATTTCCAGGAGATTGCTACTCCACCTAAAGTAAATACATATCCACTCGCGGATTTTTACTTCATTCGATTTGGTGATCCAATTTGCATCACTATATCCTTCAATTACCGCTGGATATTTATTATAATGCAAAACATAGTCTTGAGTGTATTTTAGATACCTCAAAACTCTTTTCATTGCCATCCAATGAATTTTATTGGAATTACTTGTATACCGACTCAATTTACTAATAGCTCATGCTATCTCTGGCCGTGTACAATTCATAATATACATTAAACATCCCAACACTCTTGCCTAGTTCAATTGCGAGTCACTTTAACTTTCATTCTTTTGAAGTGCAAAGCTCACGTTTAATGGAGTCTTGACAATACCGAAATTCGAATACTTGAAATTGTCAAGTACCTTTTCAATGTAATGAGACTATGACAACGCCAACCCTTATGATTCTTATCTCTAAGATCACATCCGCAACTCCAAGGTCTTTCATATCAAACTTGCTCTCAAGCATTTACGTCAGAAATGTCTCTAATGATGATCAATATGTCATCCACATATAAACAAACAATGACTTTGTGATTTGGTGTATCTTTGATGTAAACACATTTATCACGTCTGTTTATCTTAGAGCCGCTTGTCAACTTTGTTTGGTCAAACTTTGCATTCACTCAGGCTTTCAACAAGTTGCTCAAATTCCTAGTATGTATACATTCATCACTATTTCTTAACCTAAACGTAAATGTATAGGATATTATTACCTTATTTAGTTCTTACGTTGCTGTTTCTGTCTTGCTTTCGAAATGTTTAATTTCGTGTAGTTAATGTTATAATAACGCATTACAATTTATAAGAATTTAACTTCATTTAATTGTAGTTCACATTTTAACACTACAAAAAAGAATCAATTTATGGGGGTATTTTGTTAATTTGAGGCAGTTTATAGCCCCATATATTGAATTGCAACGGTTTTAAAAAAATGTCACAATTAGCCTTGCGCTGAGCTCATTTGCGACGGTTCTAATAAACCTCTATGACGATCGTCACAAAATGACTTATAAATTTGTGGAGGATTTTAGTATTAATTTGTGACGATTTAGAACCTTCACAAAATAATTTAAATATTTTGAAAATTAGATTTGTGTGGGTTTATAATTATCGTGATATGAGATTAATATTTGCATAATTTAATTTATAGAGCTTACAACTGCCACAAAGTACCATTTTTTTAAAAATAAAACATGTGAAATTTGATTTACATCAATCTTTTAAAATAATATGAATACATAATTTTATTAAATAACACATTCAATATAAATCAAATTTCATCAATAATTACATACTAATAAGCTTTATAAGTCATGATGTTAAATATTTGTGATGTTAGACAAACTTGTGTATAATAACTTGAACATTATAATTTTAAATTCTTAAAAATCGAAAGAGTTCCGCATCAAATAAACATGAAAATTTAAAGTGTTTGCTTGGTGATTTGAATTTTAGTCATACAATCCTCTATTCATGGTGACATGAGCTCGACCTCTGCATCAAGCTAAAATAGTGAAAATTGAATAGATGATTAGATAAACATATATTGATATACATATATCTTCAAACATCATGATAAAAATTTACAAAATTAATCTCAAAAATAAATTCATATATATTGATAAATATTTATAAAATTATGGATAAAAGAAAATTACTTTATTAATGATGAAACATTAAATAGTGATTGAGACTTTATAATAATGTTCATTTAAAGTTGTAAAAAATTGTAAGATAAACATTACCGGCCTTATGATTTTCAAAATTATACAATGAATCTGAGTGTATTGGTTCAATCATTTCTCACTTCTCTTAATTTATCTATTAGACCCTTCTTGACTTTATTTTTATGTTATATTATTATCAATCACAATCTAATCTTCAAAACTGTCTTTTAATTTGCAATAGTCAAATTCAATAAGAATAAAATTATTCCATGATACTTAACTAAACAAAATAAAATTGAAACCTGCCTGAAATCAATTAAAGGCCAAATATAAATGACTTTACGATGTTGTAGAAATTCAAAAAAATCTTAAAAATAATAAATAATAAAAAGAACTCATGTGATGCTTAAATTTATTTGATGTAGGATTACCTATATATTCATAAAATTATTTATCAGTCATTCCACTTTATTAAACCTACCAAAGATAAAAGTAAATTAAGGGGGGTGGGGGTGGGGGTTATTAGATTGGGTTTTAAGTTTTTTGGAGGAAAATTTTAATCTTTAATAATTTATAACTTTTTATAGGAGGGGAAAGTATTACTAGAATTTTGGTTGGTTTTGATCCAAATGTCAAATGAGAGATTTTTTTTGGTGCATAAAACAAACTTCTTTTTTTTTAATAATTATTCAAAAAATCTACTAATAATTATTAATAAAAATGTTTTAACTTAAAAAATAACTATGACAAGAGCATAAATAAGTTTGAATGCATACAAAAATAAATATAATGAATATGAGTATATGACTATTGATTTGGCATTTAAGTTTTATTTTAAACAACATAAAAATAAATATGTATAATATATTTGAGCCAAAGTTGATCATATAATATTTTTCTATAGTTTTACCAATTATGAAATTTAAATTATTGTGTTATGGTGCAACCAACATCACTAAATAACACAAATATCTAATACAAAATAGTAGTGTACATAAAATAAAATGTTGAAATGAAATTGGGCAGATAAAGTATAAAAAAAAAATAGAGAATTCCTCAATAGGTTTAAAAAAAAAATAAAAATGATAAGTAATTATAATAGTGTCAAAATGAAGACGGAGAAGAGTGTGTTTTTGTATGTTGTTATATATAATGAGTTAACTTTCAAAATTAGTTATTATATAACATAAAATTTGAGTGTAGTAAACTATAATATTTAAAAAAAAAAAAAAAATTAGTTCCTAAAAAGTAACAAATTTAATAAATTTGTGGAAGTCAATAAATGCTTTTATAACCTTAATAAAATCGCCGCTATAATTTTTTTACATTGCGGGGTAACAATAAAATGCAACGAAATAAATTATTAGTGAAGTTTCTTTAAACATTCACAAATAATCTATCACAAATTAACCATTTCTTGTAGTGTAAACTTTAAGGTAATGAGGTTTGTATTAAATTAACTTCTTAACTGTTGTCTAAATATTTTTTCTTATATTAACTACTAGTTATTAGAATATTAGTACACACTGTAACGTTTTAGAACGCGTTAGTCATTCGAAAATTGTTAAATGAAACAAAATCTAATATAGTCATGAACTAAAGGACTAAAGGAAAATTGTTACTGTAAAAACAATTTGGCATTATTTCATGGACTAAAGGATTTATTGAATATAAAAATCTAATATAGTCAAATCTATGTCTAGTGACATCGTTTGATCGAAAATTTTATGATTGTTATAGAGAGGTAATGTTATATATAAATACTGATATTTGATATTCCGATTTCATTTAATTTGTGAGAAGCAAAAGTACGCTAAGTTAGAAAGAACATGAATATAAAAAACGCAAATATTAATAGTCTTTTCCTCATAAAGTTATGAACTAATCGATATGCACCATTTAAATATAATTTTTTTCTTTAAATTAGATTTTCGTACTTGAAATTAACTGTCAATTAACTGTGTGTGACAGTAATGATGATTACCATAAGAAATTTGATATTTTAGTTTGTATATAATGATGTTGTTATGAAAGGTAATTTTATAAAGAGTGTACTGCGATAATAAACGTCATTGAAGTTATAGGTAGAATGTCATTATAGATAAGTAAAACGGACATGAAAAATCGATTCCAAAGTAAATCAAACCGTTATGATGAAATGTCGTTATAATGAGGTGACAGAATAGAGAGACTGATTTTGATTGTAATTATTTGTACATTATTCTATTTGTTGCCCATCCAAAACATGATCATTAAAACAAAATTCTATTACGTAGAATAAATAATACAACAATAATCTGAAAAGCGATTCAAAAATAACATGAACGTGATAACAAAATATTATTACAAAAAATAATTATTATAGAGCGATATGACTATATAATGATTATTTTAACTTCGTCTTCCTGTTCAAAAAATATTCCTCAGCTAAAAACTTGTATTTTAGTTTTCACTTCTCTTTCGAAGAAATCTTTTATCATGATCAATTTGGATATTGTTATCTAGAAAACATTAACGAATTTTAGTTGTAGACGCATCATAAATTATGAGGTCTGACAGTTAAATTTGAAATAATTTAGAATTTTTAATTAATCAAATATAGATACATAGTAGATCTTTTTTTATACTTTATTATGATCCACATCTGATTATATGATAAAATCATGCGACTCATATTTAATATATAGTCTATCAGATGAAGAACCAAAACGTTCTTTTAAACTACTCGAAAAGTTCAGCTAACTCTGTATTTGAGCTTCAAACTTCAAACTTCAATTATAACATGTAGGAATTGCATCTATCCGGCAGACTATTTCCATCCTACAATATAGGTTAGGTACAACATAATTTTTTTTTAAGAGTAATTAATTCGTAATAAATATCAAAAAACTTTAGACAAAATCGACATGTTCCACCTCTTAAGTGTAATCACTGTCTCTCACTCGTGGTAACTAATAATGTGGAGGCACTTCTCTTCCCAATTACAAGCGCAACTTTAAAAAATGTGATTCACTTAGGGGTGCGAAAATTGAATCGATCAGTAAATCAAATTGATAAAAATCTTATTGATTTATTGTTTTTGGGTTACTGAATTAACGATTTTGTAATGATTTTATAAAAGAAATTTATTGGGTTTGATTCGATTTCGTTTTTTTCTTATTGGGTCATTGGATATAAACCAATCGACAACCGAATATGTATATATTTCTACAAAGAAACAAATCTATTCAATTTTCTAAACTAACATTCACTTCAAGCTTGTAGATTCTAGTAATCAAAATACATCATGTAGGATTTTGCCTGCAACTAAGATTCAATCTATTTTCATGTTAGTTGCTACTATTTCTATGCTATGAGTATTTTTTTATTGGTTAAACCGAAAATTAAAGCCGTTAAAGAGTAAAAAGCGATAAACCGAAAACCGATAAAAAACATCTTATTGATTTGGTTAATCGGTTTAGCATATTTAAAATTCAAAAATCGATAAATCAAATCAATAATATATAAAATTGAACCGAACTGACCGGTGAACAACCCTAGATCCAACGAGTTTACGGTAAACATGAACGTAGTTTCGTTGATTGACTACTTGAATTTTTATTTCATTAGTGAGAGTTTGATTCCTCATCTTGTTATTCCCTTTCCCTATGGCCGGTGTAATTTTTATTTTTATTTTTTGGAAAAAAAAGCATCAACTATTTTTTTTTCTCAAGTTGAATAAGATAGTTTGCTATATTCATGAAAGACTTTTCATTAGTTTTTAGAAAAAAAAAATAAAAAAATTAAGGGAACCAAAAAAATACGCTTGACATTTTTTTTTAATCAAACAAAAAAAGGAAAAACTTTTTCATTTTTAATTTACAAAAAAAACATTAGGTAGCAAATATTTGGCCAGATATCAAAGTATAATTTAAGATGCATAGAACTTGCATGTATATATCTAATTAGAATTAATTTAAATTTTGAAAACTAATTACTGTAATACTCCTGCAAGCTGGAATCTAATTTTCTTGGAATAACTGTCAATATCAAAGTTGGTCTAGATGGCTGCTGGCTATTAAAAAAGAGAGAGAGATAATTAATTACTACAGTATACATCCTCATATTATACAAATTAAAGAGTTTTGTTAAATGAATGTACAAATTATAAAGCCGTCTCTAACCCAAAATCTAATTAAATAAATTGGGTAAGGGATGATGTGCCCAACATACATATAGTATTCATATTTATTAACATCTACGGATTTTTTGTTTTTTAAAAAATAATTAGCAGTTTATCTATATCTATAATTTATAATCTATAT
>NC_061113.1:258346461-258392193 GCF_002878395.1 Capsicum annuum
GAAGACCTTTAGAAAAGTGAATTGAACTTTTTGCCCTTCATTAAAATTCCTTGCTTTAGACAAAATCATCTTTTTCATTATTTTTCTTAATATTTAAGAGTTAAAAATTAATTAAATATATTTATGGTAAAAACTTTTCCTTATGAGAAAACATCAGAATTTCTATATCTTTTTCTAATTTAAGAGTTGAAAATTAATTAAATATATTTATGGTAAAATTTTTCCTTATTAGAAGTCATCAAAATTAACGACAACTGATATTTTTTCTATCAGTTTAAGAATTCTAAATCAACTAAATTTAATTTAAAGAAGATTTGAAAAATCTAAAAATAATTATAAAACTATTAGAATAAGAAAAGATTAAAAAGTTCCAGATTTTTAAACGTTTTAAGTACGTAATAGAATGTAATCAATAAATTTATAAAGATTTGACTTTAATAATAAGGAAAGATTTTAAATGTATAAAAAAAAAAAAGAAAAATAATCGTAACACAAATATGGTTCAAATTGATGAATCTCTCTTAGCCTGTGGCAACAAGGGAAAGATGTACGCAAACGCAAAAGTGATAATCCATCAACCACTTGGAACTAGTAAAACATATATGTCTATATGTTTATGTTTACATTATTATATTAAAGTGTGAAAGTTTTTTGAAAAGTGATTTGAATTTTTACACTTTATTAAAAATCTCCATAATAGATAAAATCATTTAATTTTAAATAATCAAACGTTACGCGGTTACACTAGTACTCAAAAATAAGGTAATATAAAAGTTGGCATTTTCTTTTTATCTATAGTTTAATTTAATTGTTTTAACACGGGGACTTGTTTTATGATCTGGCAAATCAATTCAATTTATCAAGTCTGTTTCTTTAAAGTCTTTGTTTATTTAATGCTCCATAAAAAATAAGGGGCCATTTAAAGTCTAAAGCGAAAGATAAATAACGATTTTGGTTATTTTTTTTCTCTTCATTTTTAGTTGCAACCACCAGCTGATAATGAAATTTGATGATTTACAGTGAATATTTGGATATTTGATTGTCAGTTTTACTAACTGAAAACCTGCTACATTTCATTATTAATTTTCCATTTTATTTTACTGTATTGTCTTGTTAGCATATATAGCTCTCAACCTACAACTGAAAATTGACAAGAGCTATAACTGAAAATTGACAATTCTTTCATTCTGTGTGTGTAAACACGTAATTTTTTATCCTCCCTAATTTTAACTCGTTTATCGATATTAAATATTTATATTTATATTTATATTTATATTTAATCATATATTATTTTGATTCTTATTTTTATTTTTAATAATTTTTAGTTAAAAAAATAAATAGTTAAATAAAGTTAGCTTCAAGATATTTTATTTTTATTTATTATTCTAATTTTTCAAATAATATAAAAAATTTAAAAATATTTTCATAAATTTTTAATAAATAAATTAGTAGTTTAAATACTATTTTATTATATTTATATTTGTCTATTTATAAATAGTTATTATGTTTAATAAATACAAAATTAATTAATTATTAGTATATTATTATTAATGTTTTATTATTTTATTTATTTATTTATTATTATTATCTTTATTTATTATTGTTACCATTATCTTCTATATAAAAATAATAATAATAATAATAATAATAATAATAATAATAATAAATTGAATTTTAAATACCCCTCCCCCTTATCTGACAATTAATAACTGTTCCCCCTCTTAAAGATAACTATTCTCCCAATCCCTGTATTTAAGGGTACTTACACTGTTTTCAACAGGGGATTCTACGTACATTCATTCTCAGACACCTATAGATTATCAGAAAGTCAGACAGTAAAAAAAACATAGAAAAAGAAAGAGAAAGACAGACTGTGAAAAATATCAGATAAAAAGAGAGAAAAAAGGGTGAAGTTGAATTTGATTCCGTTTGAGTTTTCAGTGCAGACTGTTTCTCGCTTTATTTTTTAGTTCATGTAATTACAGGTTCTTTTTATGTTGTAAGTTTATAGAGGAAAAAAAGTATGAATAAAAATATCAAGTGATTTCATGCTTTATGAATGGTAGATTGATTAAAAGAACATTTGTTATTATATGTTATGAGATTAAAATTATCGAATATTTATATATTTGTACATGAATAAGTCTCTAAATTAAAACTCTGTATGTTGATACTATTAAATTTAAAATGGGGACACAAAGGAAAAAAGTGAAACAAAAAAAAAATAGATTCTATTTCTCACATGCACACACCAGAACATGAATACCTTACAAACTGCACACATCACTCACAGATATAGCAATTCACGCGCATGAAAATAAAATACATGCATACAAAAAATGAGATTGGAATAAAAAATCAATAAAAATAGAATAGTTGGGAACGGAAAAAAAATCAGTGAAAACAGAAACGAGAGGGAGATGAAAAATTATTTAAAGGATAAAAGGAAAATTGTCAATCTTTCTTTGAATTTTTCGGCGAATTTTCTCGCCGGAAATACATCAAAAAATTCACCATTGTCTGAATTCATTCTATTTTATCAAAATTCGACCCTTATGGTCGATTCCGGCGAATCAACTCGCTGGAAAAACTTCGCCGGCCCTGCGTCGTCACACCCCTCCCCAGATCTAGTCAGAATCTTTTCCATCGACGAAAAACCGCCGCTGCCGTCCCCTCTCCCGTCCCCATTCATCGATGTAACCCAAAACCAGCGTAATTCCGCCAGTAACCCCTGAACCGGCGGAAAATCACCAAATCTGTTGTGACTCATCGATCTCCTTCCTTCTCCCTTTTCCAGCGATCTCCATTGCTGCCATAAATATTGTAAAAAAATAAAATAAATTTTTTTATTTTTTTTTCTTTTGGAATACTGAATGTACGTAGAAGAGAAGATATCTTTATATTTCTTTTATTATTGTTTCCTTTTAGGATAAATACCCATGTCCCTATGTTTGCGTATAATATAAAATTATTTTATTTAATAATTAGTAAAAAATAAAGTATGAATAAATTTGATACTAATAAAGTTTATTATTTATTTTGTGAATTTTCGTGTGTGATTTGTCTTATAATATATAATTTGAGTTTATTTAATTTAAAATGATTATTTTTACAAAAAAAAATTATTATTATAATATATGTAGATTTGTATATTTTATTAACAAAATTTAATAATTATTTATTTAATTAATTATGTTAAATGAATTTTGCTTTAATTTATTATTACGGGTTTAGATAAATTTTATACGCGTTTTAAACATTCGTCTCAATTAAGAATGTGGCATACGTATCTTTTGAAACATTTAAAATTTAAGGATGCAATAATGCACCTTGATAAACAATTTTTCTAAAATTATTTTTTTCGTTGATTTATTTAATATAAGATAATAGACAAGTTTTTTTCGGTATAGTAAAATAAGCAAATTTAGGCCTTAACACAATTTATTGAAATAGTTTTAGTTAAGTACAAGTCAATAGAAGCGACTGTGCTAGAACCGCGGGACTCGAGGGGTGCCTAACACCTTTACTTCGGTCAATAGAATTCCTTACCCGGTCTTCTGTTTTCACAAACCAAATAAAAGAGTCATTTCCTTTTGACTAGGGATTCAAAAAGGTGACTTGGAACACCATTACTCAATTCCAAGTGGCGACTCTGTAAATAAAATAATCCCTATTCAAAACCATCACTTGAATTGAAAAAACACTTCAACCTCGACCCTCGAGCCAAAAAGGGGTGTGACATCTCTGGCGACTCTGTTGGGGAATAATAAGAATTCAAACTTTTTATATTGACTTATACTTGCTTTAATTATTGTTGATATTGTGTTTGTTGGCCTTACGTCCTACTTATCGCTTATTTACCGCTTTGATATTGATTGAACTGTATTATATACTGTCTTCTCTTGCGCACCCCTTCTGAGTCTCTGAACTAGGATAGAAGGAATGCAACGCATGCATCCTACTTTCTTTTTGAGATAGCCGGAGTGTCAAGACACCTGGTGAAGGATTATAGTCACACATGTTAGGCGGGGCTCGGATCGACAACAAAGGCAGTGTTGCCCTGATACTGACCAAGTTGTCCCTCCCCGGCTCGAGTGTCCGCTCGGGTAAGCCAGTCTAGACACCTATCTCTATTAGGCTTAATCCTAGAAGAACTAAAAACTCAGAATCTGGTTATCCCTATTAGGTGCCGCTTTATTTGCATCATATGCATTTGACTTAGCGGAACTTGGTGCAGGGGTTGGGTCTGTCTAGGACAGGTGACCTACTTTATAAAGACCAACATGTGCATCCTTCGTGCTCTTTGACATTTGTTTGGAAGGTTGTTTGTTTGTTGACCGGCTTTGGGCAACTTTAAAATCCAAGAGATTAAATTATCCTCACATTTAGTGAATCATTTTTTTATCTTTTTTTTAAAAAAGGAAAATTTTATTTTTAAAAGAAAGAAAATTTTTTAGTAATATAGTTTTATGGTCTTCATGAACTACAATGGTCTGATTCTCACTCTTTAGTGGGATACGTAGGAAGTCCTTCTCAGGATACGACCCTATCTTTTGAAAATTATTCATAGACTTATTGGGGAATATTTTGAAAATATAATTACTTTCATAATTATTTTTCTAATTCTCAAGTCTAATTTATATATATTTTAATAGCCCTGAATCTTTAGGGATCATGAGGCTAAGTTTTTACAAAATAAATAATATATATAAATCATAATAGCCTGAACCTTTAGGAGTCGTGAGCTGAATTTTTGTAAAATAATAAAATATGTAAACATATATTTTAACAGTCCTGAACCTTTAGAGGTCGTGAGGCTGAAATTTTTATACAACTTCATACATAAAACAATCATTCTTCTTTTCTTTATTTCTAAATCATTTTATTTGATTTTTGTTCTTTTTAAATGTACTTAGGGGGTATTGTCTCTAAACATATAGTTAAAATTCTCTGGAGGTCTGTTATTGCAAAATTTTTGATTGAGTCAACTTAAATAAGTATTTTTCCTAAAAATATTATCATTCATGTTTCTCTCACTTTGATTTTTAATAAAATAGTTCTTTACATCTAGGTCTTAATTTAATGATCGCACTAGTTCTCACGAGTCAAGTTAAAACTTCTTTTCAAAAATTAATGAATTAAGTCCTGCCTAAGTCTAGACATTTATTAATCTCATGTCCTTATCAATAGGTATAAAATGTCTCCTCCTGTTCAAGGAAAATGTCCAAGAGAAAGAGGGATGGGAGTGTACCGCTTCAGGTTGTAGATTGTACCCCTTTGTAGCTTTGGTTGTGGTGGAACGAAATGGATACATTCGATTATGACGAGATACATTAGTATTTGAGTTTTTTGACGAGTATTATGTCAATCAAGCCTAATAGGGAGGTGATTGATGCATTACTAATCTTTTGGGACCCGAAGAACAATGTGTTTCGCTTTTAGGATTTTGAGTTGACTTTGACTTCAGAGGAGATAGCGACCTATGTTGGATATGGGGATATGCATTGGAAGAAACTTATAGCCCCAAGACTCATTTCGATAAACAGATTCTGCAAGCTCATGAACATACGAAACTCAAAAGAAGAATCAATGAAAAAAGGTTGGGTTTTCTTGCAGTTTTTGTATGACAGATATGGAAGACAATAGGGGTTTGAAAAGTACGGTAAATAGCTTTATAATAAAGAAAGTTTTGAGGCTTGTAAAGTTCACAGAGGATTTGCATTCATGGTAGCCTTTCTAGGCACTATGGTTTTCCCGAGGAGAGAAGAAAAAATTAATATTCGTTTAACGGGGGTGGTACAGATACTGATTAAAAAAGATTACACTATGGTACCAATGATCCTGGTAGATATCTACCGAGCTTTGACCGTTTGTCAGAAAGGAAAGAGTTTTTTTTAGGGATGTAATATCTTATTATAGATGTAGATTGTGGAGCATATTTACCGACGTCCTACAATGGCAAGGTTTAATCCTGAATGATTTAATCGCATCAAAGATTACGAAGAGAGGATAGAGAAATATAAATGCCCAGAAGGAGTTAGAGATTAGGATAAGCTTTTTCGCTCTCTGATAGCAGATAAAATCACTTAGAATCTCCCTTGGTTCCCTTGGAGGCAAGTCATACACAGTTCTGTCATTCGACCGTTGTTATTATTAATGGGTATTAGGGGTGTTCAACCGTATGTTTCATTGAGAGTTTTACGTCGGCTAGGAAGACGTCAAATAATTTCCATTATGGAAAATATGACCGAGTTTGTATTTGAGGTCAAACCAGAGATCCCACTTCCAGAGAAATTGGCCCAGTAGATTTGGGAGGGTTGCCGTATCATGGGGATTGAAATGATGGTCATAGAGCGTGAGAAAGGAGAAGTGCACCCTGATTATCGTGAATGGTTTGAAGAATAATTGAGTCCGCCAGTCAGACCAGAAAGATCGGTTAGGGGAACTATAGATTAGGAAGCTGCAATCAGGATAGGAATTGAGAGAGCCATGCGAGAACATCATGAGGCCAACCAAGCTTTGAGAGAGAAATTAGAGCATGCCAGGGCAAAAATAGACGAACAACAAAGGGAATTTGCTGAAGAGAAAGCTAAATCAGTAGATATTGAGGTTGCACTTCGGGGACAAATCAAACTGGCTACCGCTAGGGGGTCACACGTTGCAGAACTTGCCGCATCTCGCCGACAGCAACTGCAAGAAGTTGAAAAGAATATACAAGAAGAATTTGATCGAGAGAGATCTCAATGGATCCGTGAAAAAGGATTATTGCGAGAACAGTTGGAGTTTGTTTCTACTCGTGAACAGCGTGCAAGAGAGATGGTTGATTTCTGAGATCGACAAGCCCATGAATGGGATCAGGCCTTCAGTTCCCTTTGAGGAAAGGTCCATCGTGTAGTACAGGATACTGCCAGAATGGGTTTGGATTATCATCAGTTGGATCGTGAAGACTTTTTGGCTCAAGTTCCAGCTTTTGCACAACGTCTCACTACTTTATTGGAGGACATATATTTGAGTTTGGGAGGACATATTAAGCCGAAGTCTCCTTAAATGGATAGTTGTTTTCTTTGTCATAGTTTTTCATTTTCAGTTTTAAAACTTCTTGTTTAGATGTTATGTCTTTTAGTTTTATTTGTCAGATGTCAGTTAGTAGATTTTATTTTAGGAGTTAGGTCAGTTATTTTGTTGTATTTATATTATGAAATGTAATGAAGTTGACTGTTTATTTCTATATAAATTACATATGTTTTACTTTACTTACCTTATTTAATTTCTTCAATAAAAAAAAGACAAAACAATCATTTTGTTAAATTCCTCCCGAACTACGCAAGATCTGATTCATATACTGGCATGATACGTAGACAACCCTCCAAAGAGTTCGATCATAACTTTTGAAAAAGCATGCCTGGAAAAGCCAGGATGAAACACAAAGCCTTCCATGATCGGTTGAAAAATGCATATAGAAGCATGATATACAACGTGGCGTTATAATGTGTTGAATATATAACACTTACTTGTTTGCTACTTGATATAGAAAGATAAAGTAATTGGTGGTTGGTTTGTGGTTTAAACCGATATCACATTCGTACAATACCAGATATAAGGGAAAAAGAAAAATGACCCACAGAGAAGGTATAGGGTCTGACAGTGAAGAAGATCAAAATCAGTTGATTTCACAGGAAGTAGCATCAATGGAAGAACTTCAGTTATTGAAACAACAGATGACAGAGATGTACTAAGCTTGTTTGAATGGACAAGCCCCGTCTTCTTCAATACCTGAACTTTCTACTTCGAATGATCCAAATCCTGTTCCAGCTCAAACTAGTGATCCATTTTACCCACCAGGATTCGGCCCTTTTGCTAATATGTCTGGTGTTGCTGGTACTTCTACCATACGCCCACCAATCCGTCTGTCACAAATAACCCATTTTTTACTTTTATAGCACTAGCTACTGCAAGTACTCAACCGACAGTACCAAAGAATATGAGGTAACCAAGTCATGATCTGTTGTATCCTCCTGAAATGACTTTCAAATTCCAAAATCCACATTATCATGCATATCAACATGATTCTCCAATCATGATTGAGAAGATTGTTAAAAATGAGGAACAAGAGGAAATAGCTAGGAAAGTAAGAAGCTTGAAGCAGAGTATGAGAAGTATGCAAGGATTAGGTGGACCAAAAATTGTTTCATACAAAGATTTATGTATGTTTTCGGACGTCCATTTTCTTCTAGGGTTCAAAATGCCAAAGTTTGAGAAATACGAAGGTCATGGCGATCCTGTAGCCCATTTGAAGAAGTTCTGCAATCAATTAAGAGGAGTAGGAGGAAAAGAAGAACTATTGATGGCTTACTTTGGAGAAATCCTAACAAGAATAGCTTCTGAATGGTTTATTGACCAAGACATTTCTCGTTGGCACGTATGGGATGACATGGCTCGAGATTTTGTTCAATAATTTCAATATAACATTGAGATAATGCCAAATCGCACTACGCTTGCTAACATGAGAAAAAAGATGACTGAAAATTTTTGAGAATATGCTATCAGATGGAGAGAGCAGGCTTCAAGAGTCAGACCATCGATAAAGGAATCTGAAATTATCGATATCTTTTTGCAAGCTCAAGAACCCAATTATTTCCATCACTTAATTTCTACTATTGGAAGCACATTTACTGAAGTTATTAAGGTTGGAGATATGGTAGAGAATGGAATAAAGTCATGAAATTTTATCAGCCAGGCCGCTTTGAAAGCAACAACGCAGGCAATTCAAAGTGTTGCCGGAAGTTTCGGGGGGAAGAAAAGAAAAGAGGACGTAGCAACTATCGTACCAGGTCCACGACAAAATTGGAGAGGTGCGCGTCAACCATATGCATAAAATACATTATATTTCATTCAATCCCCCTAATATCCTATTTCCAATGCACAACCATATGCTCAGGATCCTTCTTACCCGCAATGGCATGCACCAGCTATCCAAAATCATCCACTGATCCCGCAAATTCAAAGAGGACCTCCTAGATCTAATTTTAGACCTAGAGTAGAATACAAAAGGGATAACATGGGCAAAGATAATTTCACTCCTATTGGAATATCTTACACCAGTTTATTTCCTAGACTGAAAAAAATAAATGTTCTAAACCCAATTGAGAGAAGAATCCAAAACCCTTCTCCGAAGAACTTGGACTATTCTAGAAGATGTGAATATTGTTCTGATGCCCTAGGGCATGACACAGAGAGATGTTGGTATCTGAAAAGAGCTAGTCAAGGACTGATTGACACCCAACTGATCATGGTACAAAGTACAGACGCTCCAAATATCAATCAAAATCCACTGCCAAATCATAATAAAGTAAACATGCTCGAAGTGATACCCAGTGGTAAAGATGCTGTAATATCCTTCAAGCCGATCATTAAAATTAAAACTGATGCGGAAAAATCAACAAATGATATAGACTTGACAAAAGAAAAACCTGTAGAAGCAGAGGTGGTGATATTAAAACTCGAATCATCGAATGTTCCCTTGGTGATGGAGCAAGATATTTCAAAAAATGATGGGTCAAGTCAAGTAAAGCCAAAACTCATTGTTCCTAGAAGATCCCCTAAGCCTCTCATAATCATAAAAGGAGCTTCCGTACCTCCCATTATTATTAAACCAGTGTCACAGTTGCCTATGGTTAATACTAAGGCAATCCCTTGGAACTATGATCGCATTGTGGTGATGCACAAGGGGAAGGAAGTGATTGAAGATGTGGATGAAGTAGGGGGATTAACTCGATTTGGAAGATGTTATGCCCCAGTAGAGTTAAGAAAGAATAAACAAGGCAATGAAGAACGAATGACGGTCAAGAAGCTTGTTACTGACGAAGAAGCTGAAGAATTCTTAAAGAAAATGAAATTGCCAGAATATTCTGTTGTAGAATAGTTGAAGAAGAAACCAACACAATTTTCTTTGTTGTCTTTATTAATACATTCAGAAGAACACCGTAAGGCTATAATGAAGATTCTTAACGAAGCATGTGTTCCCAGTGAGATTAAAGTGAATCAGCTGGAAAAAGTTATTGAAAGAATCCTTGAAGCAAATAAGATTACTTTCTCAGATGATGAATTGCCTGTGGAAGGTACTAGACATAATAAAGGTCTCTACATTACTGTGAAATATGAGCATTCCATCGTCACTCGAGTGTTAATTGATGGAGGATCAGGCGCTAACATTTGTTCGATGTCAACTTTACAAAATTTAAATGTAAATATAGAAAGAATCTGACCTAACAATGTATGCATCAAAGGTTTTGACTGATCAAAAATCGATACCATTGGTGAAATAAAACTCATTTTGACAATCGGGCCTGTGGATTTTGCTATGGATTTCCAAGTGCTGAACATTGATGCTTCATATAATATGTTATTGGGAAGGCCATGGATTCATAGGGCTAAAGCAGTCGCATCAACATTGCACCAAATGGTCAAATTTGAACATAACAAACAAGAGATAGTTGTTTATGGTGAAGGAGACTTATCCATGTATAAAGACTACCCCGTTTCCTTCATCGAAGTAGATACTGCAAACAGAGTATTAATTCATTAACCTTTTGAGGTAGTGGCTGTTGAGCATATCCTCAAGGGAAATCTCATCGCAAGACCACAATTATCCTCTACATCTGTTATGGTAGTGAATGAAATGTTGAAGCATGGTTTCGAACCAGGGAAAGGTCTAGGATTGTTTCTGCAAGGCAGGGTTAATCCAGTAAACCTCCATGAGAACTTTAGTACTTTTGGTTTGGGATACGTGCCCACTGCTGAAGATATAAAAAAGAAAGAGTCATGGACACTTACCAAGCCGATACCGCCACTTCACGAATCCTTCATCAAAGTCAGCATTGTCGAGTCCTCTATGTTACCTGCAACAGAGTCAGTGAATGATGATGATACAGAGTTGATTGGAATTTTCCAGAATATGTTCATTGAAGCTGATATGGTTGAAATTAGGGAAGGTACCAGCAATGCAGATGTGCAGTTTATCGGCCCTGATGTCCAGCTTAACAATTGGGGGGCCACTCCTCTCCCTACTATGAAAGAGTCTTGGTAGTTTGTTTGTTTTTCTTTTAGTCTTGGTAGCTCATTTTTCTTTTCATAATTTGAATAATTTTAGTATTGTAATTCAGATCTTTACCTTGTTATTTTAGGTTAAAATTCTTTCTAGCTTTGTTTTTAATAAAGTGCAGTCTCCCTTTATTTTATTTTGAGTCTGATATTTATTTCTTTCTTTCTTTATTTTCTATCATACAATTCTTTCTATGCTGATTCTAATGATATGACATGCATGAAGAGTTGTCAACCAGATTTAAAAACCCAATCTAATAATGAAATAATGAATAAAGAAGTTGAATATGATGAAGAAGAAGCATTAGAAGATATAAGCAAAGATTTTAAACAGTTTGAGAAAAAATCAAACCCCAATTTAGAGGAAACTGAAGCGATCAATTTAGGAGATCATGAAAATATTAGGGAGACTAAGATAAGTGTACATGCTCAACCACAATAAAAGAAAGCTATAATTGAAGCTTTGCTTAAGTATAAAGACATCTTTGCGTGGTCATATGATGATATGCCCGGTTTGAGCACCGATTTGGTAGTTCATAAATTGCCAATTGATCCTACTTTCCCACCTGTTAAGCAAAAGCTAAGGAAGCTTAAAACCGACATGAGTGTAAAAATCAAAGAGGAGATCTAAGACATTATTTATCACGTCATGGGGGACATATTGTTATCGAGTTATGTCGTTCGGACTAAAGAATGCTGGGGAAACTTATATGAGGGCAATGACTACAATGTTTCACGACATGATGCACAAGGAGATTGAAGTTTATGTTGACAAAGTGATCATTAAATCCAGAGAGCAGTTTGACCATGTCAAAGATCTTAGAAAATTCTTTGAAAGGCTTCGAAGGTATGATCTCAAACTTAACCCAACAAAACGTGTATTTGGAGTCCTGTTAGGAAAGCTTTTGGATTTTATAGTCAGTCGGCGTGGCATTGAGTTAGATCCTTCAAAAATAAAAGCTATTCAAGATTTGCCTCCACCAAAGAATAAAATAGAGGTGATGATATTACTTGGAAGGTTGAATTATATCAGTAGATTCATTGCTCAGCTTATGACAACCTGCGGGCCAATATTCAAGTTGTTGAAGAAGAATGCTAAAGTTGAATGGACAAAAGAATGTCAAGAGATATTTGACAAAATTAAGAGGTACTTGTCGAATCCGCCTATTTTAGTTCCTCCAGAGCCAGGTAGACCCTTGATATTGTACATGTCTGTGTTAGACAATTCTTTTGGCTGTGTATTGGGTCAACATGATGTCACTGGCAGAAAAGAACAGGCTATCTACTACCTTAGCAAAAAGTTTACCACTTATGAGGCTAAGTACACTCTTCTTGAGAACACGTGTTGCGCCTTAACTTGGGTAGCCCAAAAGCTGAAACATTACTTGTCATCTTATACTACTTAACTCATCTCTCGTATGGATCCTTTAAAGTACATTTTTCAGAAGTCTATGCCCACAGGCAGACTCGCGAAATGGCAGATGTTACACACAGAGTTTGATATTGTCTATGTGACACGAACTGTAATGAAAGATCAAGCTTTAGCGGATCATTTGGATGAAAATCCTATTGATGAGGAGTATGAACCATTGAAGACTTATTTTCCAGATGAAGAGGTATTGTATGTTGATGAGCTTGTTTCTGACGATTGTCATTCAGGCTGAAAATTATTCTTTGATGGAGCTGCTAATGTAAAAGAAGTGGGGATAGGAGCAGTTCTTATTTTTAAATCAGGACAATACTATCCTATAACAGCCCAACTTTGATTCTATTGTACCAATAATATGGCAGAATACGAAGCTTGCATTCTGGGTTCGAGATTAGCTATTGACATGGGAATCCAAGAACTGTTAGTTTTAGGAGACTCAGATTTGTTAGTCCATTAAATCCAAGGAGATTAGAAGACACGTGATTCAAAGCTCCTACTATATCGAGGTTGTTTGCAAGATCTATATCAACCATTTGTATCAGTAAATTTCAAACACATTCCCAGAGCTCATAATAAGATTGTTGATGTTTTGGCGACCTTATCTTCAATGCTTCAATATCCCGACAAAACTTATATTGGCCCTTTGCATATACAGATTCATGATTAACATGCATATTTCAATGTGGTTGAGAAAGAACTTGATGGGGAGCCGTGGTTCCATGATATTAAAGAATATATTCAGACTAGAAAATATCCTATCCATGTCAATGGTAACCAAAAGAGAACTATTCGACGTTTGTCTAGTGGATTTTTACTAAGTGGAGATATCTTGTATAAGAGGACTCCTGATTTGGGACTTTTGAGGTGTGTAGATGCTAAAGAAGCTTCAAAAATCATTACTGAAGTACATTCTGGGATTTGTGGACCACACATGAGTGGATATGTTTTGGCAAAAAAAATACTCCGTGCAGGTTATTATTGGCTCACCATGGAGCGAGATTCCATCAATTTCATTCGTAAATATCATAAATGTCAAGTACACGGGGACTTGATACATTCCCCTGCATCTGAGTTGCATACAATGACTGCTCCATGGTCTTTTGTGGCTTGGGAAATAGACGTAATTGGACCAATTGAACCAAACGCTTCGAATAGACATAAGTTCATCTTAGTAGCCATTGATTATTTTACGAAGTAGGTGGAAGTAGCAACTTTCAAGTCAGTGACCAAGAAAGTAATGGTTGATTTTATTCACTCCAACATCATTTGTTGGTTCGGCATTCCAAAGATAATTGTCACGAATAATGCTACGAATCTCAATAACCATCTGATGCAAGAAGTGTGTCAGTAATTTAAGATTATGCATTAGAATTCAACTCCTTATCGTCCAAAGGCGAATGGAGCTGTAGAAGCTTCCAACAAGAACTTAAAGAAAATACTCCGTAAGATGGTGCAGGGTTCTCGATAGTGGCATGAAAAGTTACCTTTTGCTTTGTTAGGCTATCGTACTACAGTTTGGACTTCAATTGGTGCAACTCCTTACTTGTTAGTGTACGAAACTGAAGTAGTTATACCTGCAGAGATTGAAATTTCATCTCTTCGAGTAGTTGTAGAAGCTAAAATTGATGATGACCAATGGGTCAATACTCGTTTGGAGCAATTAAGATTGATTGATAAAAAAAAGATTAACATCAGTATGTCATAGACAACTATCCAGAAGAGAATGGCACGAGCATATAACAAAAAGGTGCGTCACAGACATTTTGAAGTTGGTTAGTAAGTACTAAGACGCATCCTACCCCATCAGATTGAAGCCAAAAGCAAATTTTATCCTAATTGGCATGGACCATTCATGGTGAAGAAAGTGTTACCTAATGGCGCGTTATATCTGAATGATATAGAAGGCAAAATGGAAGGAATGCCCATCAATGCTGATGCTGTTAAAAGATCTTATGTATAATATTCATGTACAATTACATTATGTACGTTTTGTACTTGCATTTTAAAAGATTGAAATGATGAAGGCATTTTGTTCTACTATTCGAATAATATATCAACCTTTGCTTACCCCTTTTGAGATTTTATCTTTCTTCGTACCCCTCTTTTGGAATCAAATATGTGAAAAAAAAAGTTGAAAGAAAATAAAAAAAATCAATTAAAAATTCAAAATCAAGCAAAAGAAATTTGCCTGAACTACGTTTGACCTGATTCTTGCTATGCCAAGATACGTGGGCAGCCCTACTTCGGGGTTTGGTCCATCCAAAAGAAAATTCAAATTACCCAGAATGAAAGAAAACTGGGGCAAAAGTTTATTTTCTTAAAAAAAAAATCGATTCCAAAAGTTGAATATTTTACCCAATGTTGTGTAAATTTTGATCCTCATGTCGACCTATATTTCTAACTCAGTACAAAAGCAAAGTTACAACAAAAAAAAAGACCTTCAGATCAATCTTTCAGAATATCAAGGGTAAACATGTTATGGGTGCATGATATTTCATATTTTGGGTGTTTACTTAAAAAAAGAAGGGAAAATTGATGAAAAAGAGAGAGTCTTATTGGTGAAAACCCTGTTGGGTACCATAAGGCGACTGTAAGCTGAGAAAGAAATGAAAATGAGATAGGCTTGTTGGCAAAAACCCATTGAGGTGCCACTAGCCGAAGGAGAGTAGTTATCCAGAAGAAACAAGTTCAAGATTGGCTAAATTTTAAGCTCAATAAGTGGACAAAAGTTGTAATGATTAGTGTGGGTAAATCTGGTTGTTTGATTCAAAATGCATGTCATAATCATCAGAATCGATTTTCACGTTCAGATAAGTTTTTCTTTTTGTGTTGAAAAAGAAATGATTATTGTCTTTTTCTTTTTCTTTTATTTTAATTTTTGATTTTTGTGTCCTTGTCATCAAAAAGAAAATTTTGTTGTCTTGTATATGTTTTTGAGTCAAATTCACGTCAGGTCAAGTGAGAAATAACTCCAAATTTACTACCAACTTCTTCAATGGTAAAAGCAAGACAAATGGTCGACATACAAAGAGAACACTTCAAAGTATAATGAAGTACTCAGAATGATCGTGATTTGATAATTTTTGGCTCATTGAAAGGTAAAAGGTGTATGAAAAATTAAATCCTGAGATATTATACAAGAGAAATATGTCTTAAGTTGAGAGTATCAGTAGTCAGAATTTTGGGTCAGAAGTATGACAAGTCAATGGATATCAATTTAGGAATGAAAAGAAGTTGAGCATGAAAAGTGCAAGAACAGTCAGTTCAAGAGCCAAATACCACAAACCAACCACAATGTGTTTTTAAAACTCACAATTTGTCTTTGTTTTGTTTGAAAAAGAAAGTTTTCAAATAAAGGATGCAATTTCATACTTTTGTCTATGCAACAGTCATGATTACAACACACAATGCCGGAAGTTCAGGAGCCCGCCTGAAGAAAAGGGTGAAGAAGTAACAAGTCAAGAGCCCGCCTGAAGAACAGGGTAAGAAAAGAGAAAGCCCAAGAGTCCGCCTGAAGAATAGGATGAAGAAATTGTACGTCCAGGAGCCCGCCTGAAGAATAGGGTGAAGAAATTGTAAATCCAGGAGACTGCCTAAAGAACAGGGTGAAGAAAAAATGGAAGTTCAGGAGCCCGCCTGAAGAACAGGGTGAAGAAAAAAAGAAGTCCAGAAGCCCGCCTGAAGAACAGGGTGAAGAAAAATGAAAGTCCAGGAACCCTCCTGAAGAACAGGGTGAAGAAAAGAGAAGGCCGAGGAGCCCGCCTGAAGAGCAGGGTGAAGAAAAGAGAAAGTTCAGGAGCCCGCCTGAAGAACAGGGTGAAGAAAAAATGAAATTCCAGGAACCCGCCTGAAGAATAGGGTGAAGAAAAGAGAAAGTCCAAGAGCCCGCCTAAGAACAAGGTGAAGAAATTATAAGTCCAGGGGCCCGCCTAAAGAACAGGGTGAAGAAATTATAAGTCCAAAAGCCTGCCTGATAAATAAGGTGAAGAAAAAAAGAAGTCCAGGAGCCCGCTTGAAGAATAGGGTGAAGAAAAAATTATAAATCAAGAGCCCGCCTGAAGAACAGGGTGAAGAAATTGTAAGTTCAGGAGCCCTCCTGAAGAACAGGGTAAAGATATTCTAAGTCCAGGAGCCTGCCGGAAGAACAGGGTGAAGAAAAAAGGAAGTCTAGGAGCCTGCCTGAAGAACAGGGTGAAGAAAAAAAGGAAGTCCAGGAGCCCGCCTAAAGAACAAGGTGAAGAAAATGAAAGTCCAGTAGCCCGCCTAAAGAACAGGGTGAATAAAATCAAGTCCAAGAGTCATCCAGAAGAACAGGGCGAAGGAAAAGCAAGCCAGTAGCCTGCCTAAAGAATAAGGTGAATTTTCAAGTTCAAGTCACGAAGATTAGAATCAAGATTCTAGAGATTGTAATTTTCATTTGTATTTTTCATTTTTGATTTTTTGTTAGCCATTTGAATGTAAAAGGCAGAAGTCGTTAACTGAAAACTCGACTTAATATTATTCAACTTTTAACTCTTTTTCTCTCCATATTACCTTTGAACTATTCGTGACCTAATTCCTTATAACCCGGGATAGATAGGATGTCCAAAAACAGGACTCGGTCACATTTTTACTTTTATTTTTAATTTCATTTTATCCTTACCTTTCAAATAATTGGAGGGTTAAAAATCATATCTTGTCTACTTTGTATGAAAACTCTTCGAGATTCCACACAAAGAGGGGAAAAAATGTAGACACATGATTTTTTATCTTTCCTAATTTTAACTCATTTATCGATATTAAATATTTATATTTATATTTATATTTAATCATATATTATTTTGATTCTTATTTTATTTTTAATAAATTTTTATTTAAAAAAATAAATAATTAAATAAATTTAGCTTTAAGATATTTTATTTTTATTTATTATTCTAACTTTTTAAATAATATAAAAATTTTAAAAATATTTTCATAAATTTTTAATAAATAAATTAGTTGTTTAAATATTATTTTATTATATTTATATTTGTCCATTTATAAATTGTTATTATGGTTAATTAAATATAAAATTAACTAATTATCATATTATTATGTTTAATTATTATTATATTATTATTAATGTTTTATTATTTCATTTATTTATTATTATTATTATTATCTTTATTTATTATTGTTACTATTATTTTCTATATATAATAATAATAATAATAATAATAATAATAATAATAAATATAAAAATAAAAGATTGAATTTTAAATACCTCTTCCCCTTATCTGACAATTAATAAGTGTTCCCTCTTAAAGATAATTGTTTCTCTCCCCCCCCCCCCCCCCCTTCCCCTTAATCTCTATATTTAATGGTACTTACACTGTTTTCAAAAGGGGATTCTACGTACATTCATTCTCAGACACATATAGATTATCAGAAAGAGAAAGTTAGATTGTGAAAAATATCAGATAAAAAGAGAGAAAAGAGGATGAAGTTGAATTTGATTCCGTTTGAGTTTTCAGTGCAGACTGTTTCTCGCTTTATTTTTCAGTTCAAGTAATTACAGGTTCTTTTCAATCTTGAATCATTTATGTTGTAAGTTTATAGAGGAAAAAAAGTATGAATAAAAATATCAAGTGATTTCATGCTTTATGAATGGTTGATTGATCAAAAGAATATTTGTTATTATATGTTATGAGATTAAAATTATCGAATATTTATATATTTGTACATGAAAAAGTCTCTAAATTAAAACTCTGTATGTTGATACTATTAAATTTAAAATGGGGACACAAAGGAAAACAGTGAATCAAAAAAAATAGATTCTATTTCTCACATGCACACACTGGAACATGAATACCTTATAAACTGCACACATCACTCACAGATATAGCAATTCACGCGCATGAAAATAAAATACATGCATATAAAAAATGAGATTGGAATAAAAAATCAACAAAGACAGAATAGTTGGGAACGGAGAAAAAATCAGTGAAAACAGAAACGAGAGGGAGATGAAAAATTATTTGAAGGATAAAAGGAAAATCATCAATCTTTCTCTGAATTTTTCGGCGAATTTTCTTGCCGGAAATACATCAAAAAATTCACCATTGTCTGAATTCATTCTATTTTTGTCAAAATTTGACCCTTATAGTTAGTTCTGGCGAACCAACTCGCCGGAAAAACTTCGCCGTCCCTGCGCCGTCACTCCCCTCCCCAGATCTAGCCGGAATCTTTTCCATCGACGAAAAACCGCTGCTGTCGTCCCCTCTCCCATCCCCATTCACCGATGTAACCTAAAACCGGCGTAATTCCGCCGGTAACCACCCCTGAACCGGCGAAAAATTACCAGATCTGCCGTGACTCGTCGATTTCCTTCCTTTTCCCTTTTCCAGCGATCTCCATTGCTGTCATAAATATTGTAAAAAAGTAAAGAAAAAGTTTTTGTTATTTTTTCTTTTGGAATACTGAATGTACGCAGAAGAGAAGATATCTTTATATTTCTTTTATTATTGTTTTCTTTTAGGATAAATACTCATGTCCCTATGTTTGTGTATAATTTAAAATTATTTTATTTAATAATTAGTAAAAAAAATAAAGTATGAATAAATTTGATACTAATAAAATTTATTATTTATTTCGGAAATTTTCGTGTGTGATTTGTCTTATAATATATAATTTGAGTTTATTTAATTTAAAAATATTATTTTTACAAAAAAAAGTTATTATTATAATATATGTAGATTTGTATATTTTATTATTTTATTAACAGAATTTAATAATTATTTATTTAATTAATTATATTAAATGAATTTTGCTTTAATTTATTATTAAGGGTTTAGATAAATTTTAGATGCATTTTAAACATTCGTCTCAATTAAGAATGCGGCATACGTATCTTTTGAGACATTTAAAATTTAAGGATGCAATAATGCACCTTGATAAATAATTTTTCTAAAATTATTTTTTTCGTTGATATATTTAATATAAAATAATAGACAAGTTTTTTTCGGTATGATAAAATAAGTGAATTTAGGCCTTAACACAATTTATTAAAATAGTTTTAGTTAAGTACAAGTCAATAGAAGCGATTGTGCTAGAACCACGGGACTCGAGGAGTGTCTAACACCTTCTCTTCGATCAATAGAATTCCTTACCCGATCTTTTGTATTCGCAAATCAAATAAAAGAGTCATTTCCTTTTGACTAGGAATTCAAAAAGGTGACTTGGAGCACCATAACTCAATTTCAAGTGGCGACTCTGTAAATAAAATAATCCCTATCCAAAACCGTTACTTGAATTGGAAAAACCCTTCGACCTCGACCCTCGAGCGAAAAAGGGGTGTGACAGTGTATTCTTTTTTCTTGCAGAAATTCCTAGTGTTTATTTTGTGTGACTTGAATGAATCCCTTCAGTATATGCTAGATCCGCCCTTAAGTATGTATATGACTTGAGTCTGACCTCAGCGTGATATATACATGCATATATGCTCACAACTCCACTTACCAGCTGTGCAACCTTTAGCCCATTTTGTTCTTTTATATCTTTTCTCATCTCTAGAAAATTCGATATATGTTGCTGCAGTCCATTTCAGTTCAAATGTTATTTTACAGAAAAAATTAACATAAGCGAGTTATTAAAAAAACACAAATTTGACTGAAGATCTTTATAGGCTTTTTTTTCTCCGTATTCGTAAGTAAACATAAGAGATTATTTTCTCCCAACTAAGCGTACAATATGCATGCATGCACACACATACATTGTCTATCTATCAAGAGGATAGTGATAAACACGAATTTTCAAATCCTCGACCTACTGATTGATGATGAAGGGAAGGCGATTAATTACTTGCAGAGCAGAGCAACTCCCAGTTGCTCTTCACTCTCCTGATTAGAAGTGGTGAACGTAGAAAAAAAAAAATTGTGGGTGGGGGAGGGGACCCTATGCATTAATATTACGAGAAATTGACATAAATATACAACACTAACATAATATATATTGGCAACATCATTGCCAAATAAATACTTATTTGCAAAAGGAAGACCCAAATTAAATGGCATTAATTAGCCAATAAATGCGTCTTTTTTTTTTTTCGTTTTAAATCTCAAGTAAAATTCTTAGTCACGAATTTCTTCCATGAAAAAATGGTTCAATTGCATTCTTTTGTAGCCGGCCCTATATTAGGGATGCATTTTACACAAATTTCATCATAATTAAATTGCAAAAGAGAAAGTTGTAACAAAAAGAAGAAAATCTAATCAGAATCCTTGACGCAGATGACTACATTGCATCTTTTGGTCCATTACAAACGAGAATGCAATTGTAATAATAGCTTTGTATATAGGTACTGGTTATAATGAATTCATTAACATTAGTGCATCTTATCTAAACATAAATACAACTCTCAATTTCTTAGATGTGCGGTGTCAAATTGATGTTTATACAAAATGATATGGGATTACAAGTATACATCGAATTGAAGAAAGGGCATCTCAATTTTAAAGTTTATCCTTTGTGTATGAGTTGAAAAACTAACGATATCCATAGCGTTCTTTCAATTGATGTAATTGGAACAAGAATCCATAGAATTCTAAATAATGGTATTCTGTTACAAGCAAATATCGACACAATCTTGATGTTTGAACAAAACATGTATCGAGTTATTTTGGTTAAAATATGACACTAAGAAATACTTACAAGAAAATGGAAGCTTCTCGTGGATTTGTGATGGACTGAATCATAGTAAATTGGCAGAATATATGAAGAAAATGAAAGATAAAAAAAGTGGGTAAAAAGATATGGTGAGGAAGGGAAAGTATGGTTAATTTTGAAAGTGAAACGAGAAAAGATACGGAGAAGAATGAGAGAAAAGCAGGGTGAATTAAGAAGGTAGTTTTGAAATATTTAAGTAAGACAGAGAAAATGTTTAATAATTAAAATATATATAATGAAGAGGATTTAAAATGTTTTTGGCTAGTGATAATTAGCCAAATAGGTTAGCTTTGGCCATTTGATTAGCCAAAAAAGGTTAACTTTGGCCATTTGATGCCAAGCATAACAGATATTGGCTATACTTCACCAATTTGAACTCTACGTTGTTACACTTTGCAAATTTTTCCATTACGACGTGGTTGATTTGGGCTGACAAGTCCAACCTGAATCACTAAATCTCAGCCCAATAGGATTTATGGACCTGTTGGACTATTATCAACTGCTCCCATCAGTGACTTGTTCAGCTTCTGCTAGTGCTTCGAAAATAACATTAATTAATAGGGGAACATCACAAACCTTTCACATATAAGTAGTAAAATGGAGAATAAGAAGCAGCTCTTTTTTTTTTTTCTTTTCTTTTTATTTGGTACATAAAAAGGGAAAAGCCATACTGATCAAGTTTCACTATTGATAATCCCCCCCTAATACTTTTTAATAGTAGTAGAGGCTAATTAAGAGTGATCATTGGAATAGCTAGGTTCATCATTTTGAGTAGGAAGTGGAAGGTGACCCTTCTCCTGCAGACTTTTCACTGTCTCATATAAGCATTGTTTCACAGGCGTAAATTCCAAGCCCAAGTCCTTTAGCTTTTGGTTCGTGAATTTGTACGGTTTTTCCCTTGGCCTCGTCTCATCCGAGCACCTGAATCATAATAATGATTAGATTTAATAGTAGCATAAGTGGTAATAATAGCCTGATTTAAGGAAAGACGAGGGGAACTAACGTGAAAACAAGGCTCTCTCTCTCTATATATATATATATATTTCGAGGCCTCGAGCGTCTGTATTAGGCCATGATTTAATTAATTAATGATCACCTATTCTAGATATATAGCAGTTCTAGAAACGAGATTGATTACGTGACAACATGTATATGATTTTGTTATATACTAATTAATCATTGCTAACGACGACATATATCTATTATTACAGCTTAATAATCGTTAGAGATCATGATTGAAATTACTACAAAGGGATGTCCCCTCCTACTATTGTTGACACTATAGATCGATGTCACTAGATGATGCTAATGAGCTAGGAGGGTAAAGTGGAAGGAAAAAGTTGCTGGGGCCAAACAAGATTTTGATGTTTTGTAGGTAAGGCAAATCTAGAAACATATATACTTGGATGTTTGTTAATGGGTACTCTTTATTTAAATTTACAGCGTCAATTTCAGTCAAATTCTTTCATAAAGTATATATTATATATAGTACACGATTTTGTTTGTTGGGTACACCTACACCTACTGACACATCATCATTTCAAATACAAGAAACTTCTCCTTTTAGGATAATAATTAATGTATACATGTCGTTAAATAGGATTAGCAGACAGATTTTTAGGCAATAAGGTTAGTTCAAATAATGGTTAAATTTAGCTGAAAGATTTGGATAGTGAGTTTACTTGGTGGGGATGGGATACTCCGGGAAGAACTTGTCTAGGATTTCAACCACGTCGCCGCGATGAAGCACGCTCTCGGCACAGATATAGCGGCCAGATGCAGAAGGAGTCTCGTAGACAAGTATGTGGGCAAGTGCCACATCCTTCACATGAACATATCCCTGAACTGAATTAGCATATGATTTGGCAGAGCCAGTTAGGTACTTTAGTATGTGACGAACACTTGCATTCACTGTGGGCTGGAGCAGTGGTCCAAGCACCAACACTGGGTTGATCACGACCAAATCCACTCCTTTTTCCCTTGCCTCATCCCATGCCGTTTTCTCCGCCACCATTTTCCCATAGCAGTACCAATTCTGCAAATTAAAGCCGGTTTTGAAAAACACGTCAAACAAATTGAAATCAACGATATGAAGGACACGCGCGTTAGTAATTTTATTTTCTTAAAAGACCTTAGTATTCTTGCAGAAGTCGAGATCACTCCAGCAAGTCTCGTCCACAACTTTCTCGGGGGTCCTATTGGGGTCCATGTAGACCGCACCAATTGACGAAGTAAACACAACCCTTCTAACTTTGGCTTCTGCAGCTGCTGTTATCACATTCTTAGTCCCAATTACGGCTGGCTCCACCATTTGCTCCTTCATTTATAAACCAAACAAAAAGTACGTACAAAGGACAAAGACAGAAGTCGCTCGTGTATGTAAAATGAACATCTTTCAATTTGGATGGACTGTTATTGGAACTGAAAGCTAAATCACCAAAGGACATGAGGCAACAAATAAAGGCTGGTACTTCCTTGACTAAATATTTTGATAAGAAAAATATTTATAGAGAGTGATTCCTTAAATGAGTCTTGCGCGATACAAATATAATGAACTATAATGCAGATACAGATACTGAACACTAGTCAGCATGAATGCTTACTGGATCATTAGTCATTGGGGAGGCAGCGTGAAAAACTCCATCACATCCATAGATTGCTTGTCTCAAACTCTGGTAGTCCAGAAGATCAGCTCTGCAGAGAGTCAGTCTCTCCTTTGCTCCTTCAAGTTCCCTCAAGTGACTATTTTTGGGATCATCTAAACACAATGGCGGGCGGGAGTAAGAATCTTCGATCGGTTTAAAATATGAAAAAGTAAAACACGAAGAAGCCAAAGTATTATTAGGTCTAACATCTACGGTATATACATATACATTAAAACTCATGTATAAACAGTGGCCCGACTAAACACAATCATAATCATAATCAATATACATAATTATCAGAAGCACATTTCCTAAAACAAAACTTAAATCATTAATTGGGAAATGTATCATGAATATTGTACAAAAATTGAAGATCAGTTAATTACCAGGATTCCTAACGGTTCCTCTAACAGTGTAGCCTTGTTCTAGGAGGATTTTAACAATCCAAGAGGCAATGAAACCTCCGGCGCCGGTAACACAAACCACTTTGCCAGACCCCGATGGCATACTCTTACTTTTATATATAAGAGGAAAATAATGAAAGTAGTGAGTGATTAATTCCTAGTTAATGGAAAAGAGGGGAGAGGAACAGTTTATACAGGAGTTGGAAAGGCCAAAGAAGGTGAAAAAGCTTTCATTTTCCACGTGTTATGAATTCACCTCTCCTCTGGACACCACATAAAGTATAAACAACAGAACCATGGAGCCAGCCTTCTATTTGGGATTCGATCAAACCTCCATAAAAAAAATTATAATATTTATATATAATTAAAATTATTTTTTATGTGATTATAATAATTAAAATATTAAATTTTCTTTCAATATAAAACTCCTTTGTTAAATTCCTGACATCACATGAGACCACACTGATTGTAAGAGGTGGCCGGCAAAGGGAGGCCCACTCACCAAAATACAACAAATTTAGTGAGGCCATCGATGAACCCTTATTTCATCCATTGTTTTTACTCACCACGCACATTTTCTCATATCCCACATCTAACATCTTTCAACCATTTCACATTTCGAAGCAGCTGAATCAGAGAAAATAATAAGAGAAATTATGGAATAAATTTCTCATTTCACATTTCATATACTCCCTTCGTCTCATTTTATCCATTTTAAATTGAGATAATATAACTATTAAAAAAATAACAATTAGTGATATAACTTTATCATTTTGATCTTCTTAATTGTGTCTTGTTATTAATTTCTATATTGATGAATGACTAATATCAAAATACCATTTATATTTTTAATGATGTATTCTTAATGATAATTTTTTTAAATAATATTTTTCAAGAATGCCAATAATAAGAACTAATCAATTATACTAAAGGTATAATGGGGAGAAAAATTTATCGTATCTTGATAAATAAAAAAGACAAGTAAAATATGACATTAAATTGAAAAATTTGAAATGAATAAAATGAGACGGAAAAAGTAAGTTGCTCAAGTGTCTCTCTAATATAATAAAAAAAAAGATACTTAAATAATTTATAATAGTTAATTAAAAAAAATTGCTTCAGCTTAAAGTGCAGCTTTTCGGTAGATACAGTGTGCAATAAACCTCTAAATACACCAACTTGAAGCATCAATTCCGAGAAGCATGCAACACATGTCAACCATGCTTAGTGTGTGCGCTCACTCAGCTATTAAGTGCATTTCCTCGTGTGAGATGAAGTTATGATTTTAAAATTATACGATGAAGTTGAAATTTTATTTGGACATATAATTTAATTTTATTATATTTTTTTATGAATATAAAAATTTCATAAATTATAATAACTATTAAAATTATCTCAATTTTTATAAATCTTATCAAATAAGTAAAAATTTATAATAAAATATAATACGCTATCACAAAGCTAATATAAAAAGATGTAATGTTTATTAATTAAATCTTAGTTTAATAAAAAAGTAAAATTAAACATGTATAATACTCTTTAATAATAATTTTCCCATATAGGTAAAGTGAGAGTCGTTGATTTGACGTAATAATCAATTTTATGTTAATGGATTAATAGTTATATGACATGTAAATAATTTAAAAAATAATAATATGAACTATAAATTTTATTTACATTTACATATGAAATAAATGATTGTTAGATATAAATGGTGGGATGTTTTTCTTTTATAAAATATAATTTTGTGAGTCAATTTTTGTATTTTAAAAAATCTCAAATCATAATATGAAATTTCAACTCATATATTTTGAATAATTTAGGTTTCATACCATGATATGAAATTATAAGATAAAATCACATATCCAAACGCTGATTTTTTCTTATGATTTTAAATTATATACTTCATATCGCATGTGCAAGCGCCGATTAAGTAATAAAGTAATAAGAAGAGAATGGATGATTTTTTTAAGAAAAATAGCTACTTCCTCTCTTCTATATTAGTTGATCATCTTACTAAAAATAATATTATATTTTAAATTATTTATTTACTTATTAAATCAAAATAATATTAATTAAAAAAATTTCACTTTGTCTTTACAGTGAATACCCTTTTAAAATATAAAAATAACCTTGTAAAGTTTCAATATGTATTTTAAGAGGTAAATTGATAAAATTATTTTTTTAATAATTTCTTAAGTGACATAGATAGTGAAAGATGAACTAATATGAAACGAAAATAGCAGCCATTTATACTTTAAAACGAGGTAATATAAAAATTACCACTTCCTTTTTATTTAAAAGTTAGCATTTCCTTTTTATTTATAGGTTAACTTAATTATTTTAACACGTGTACTTATTTTATGATACACCAAATTAATTCAATTTATCAAAGATATGTTTGGTCATAAATATTATATACTTTTTCTGCTAAATTATTTCATTTTAACTGGTCATAAAAATCCTAAACACAACTTGAAGTTGCATTTAAAATTTAGAAAATAACTAAAATTTTGTTTTCACTTTTTAAATTATTTTTTAAAATGATTTTTATTTTCATAAAATAACCTCATTGATTTATATTTCATGTTCAAATCATATTTTATAATTATTCTAAAATATATAGTTAAATTATAAATTTCAGCTATAAAAATTATGACTAAACACAACTTCAATTCCACTCCAATTTTTTTTTTTTTTATTTTAATGGCCAAACGACTAAAAGTCGATTTCTTTTAAGTCTTCATTTGTTTATTGCAGGGCAGGATAGGTCTATGTACACAGCAACCAGAAATAACATTAACAAATCAAAATGCCGTAATAATAAAACACCCAAACGTTGGAAGAAGACTATTTAGTGCTTCATATAAAAAATAAGGGTCCATTTAAAGCCCAAAGCGAAAGATAATTAACGATTTTGTTTTTTTTTTTTCTGTCAATTTTAATTGCACAATGAAATTCAATTTTAATTTTATTGTCACTTTGACTAACTAGATCAACCTGCTACATTTCCTTACTAATTTTCCATTTTATTTTACTGTAATGTATTGTCCTGTACGTCTGCATAGCTCTCAACCTACAGATGACTGTTAGGTTCAATGTGTGTGAATGGAAAATGGAGGGAATCAAGTGGAAGGAAGAATTGAGATAACACTCAAAAATAGAAAGTTCACTATTTCTTCTACATTGGTGGGAGAAGGAAACTTTCAAGTGTTCATTATGAGGTGTCTCGCGCCATCATCGTCGTCGCTCGCTCGGCTTCGGATTTAGATTTAGATTTGGAAAATGATCGATCGATGAGATCTATTTTTTAGACAAATTTTATTTGAAAACTTAAAGAACAAGTGAAATTTAATCCAAAATAATCTGATAGAATTGTTTTTCTCTATGTGCGGGCGCATTTCGAACGCCATGCAAACGCATGCACAATGCACCTCGAACTGATGTGACCTTTCGAGGAAAGAGACACACTGTTTTGCGTGAAGAGGCATCTGCGTCCGCACCCTAGCAACCTGCGGCCGCAGGTCCAACGCAGGTATAGCGCAGATGGCTACTGGAATTTGACAATGTCACCTGTGATCGCAGATCAGGCGCAAGTCCAGCACAGACTGCGCGCAGGTGACGTGACTATACTGAATAAGTGTTTTTTTGCTGAACCAATGCATCCTTTTTGAAGGGGCACATTAACGCTATAAATACCTGACATATTCCTCAGGTATTAACATGACTTTTGACAACATAAACACTCTTCTTCTCTAGAAAACTCGGTGTGATCATTAGCCGTTGAGTGAGTTCGATGAATCCAACGATCTGAGGCACCGCTATTGTTGGATTGAAAGTCATTTTATCCTGGGAAAAAAATTTCATAATCTCGAGTACTGTGAGGGGAATTATTCCTTAAGGACACTCTGTGAAGTCAGGGACTTGGCTTTAAAATTCTGTTTCATCTTATTTCTGAAATAATAACACACTTCTTGAATAGATTATCTTTAATCTTGTGTTGAAGGTGTTGTGTAACTTCATAAGTGTTCTTGTTTTAGACTTGAACTTGTGTTGAAGTTATTGTGTACCTATATATAGATTTGTGTACCCGAAAACATTGAAAATAACACTGACAAATGACAACTCTTCCATTTTGTGGCCCTTTCGTTTTCTTATTTCGTTTTCGTTTGGTCTCTCTCTATATATGAGTTTTCAAAAGGTCTCGTGCATAACCGTTCTCATCTGTGTGAGAGATGTAATAAAATTCATAGTGTTTCTATTTCATTTTCATTTGGTTTATACAAGTTTTCGAAAGGTGTCGCACATGACCGTTATCATCCGTGTGAAAGACTAATAAAATTTTGTCAGTGAAAACAAAAAACTACTGTAGTAGGTATATAAGAGTCTGACCTCAGCATGATACATGCATGAATGCTCACTACACTTACTTGATAAAGAAAAGCATCTGGCCTAACTCAACCTCAAAAGCTAGCCTATGAGAGAAGAATTGAGCCAAGATTATATAAGAAGATCAAATACCCTTTAACCCATCGATGTGAGACTCCAACACCCCTGCACGTCCAGGACTGGACATCTGGAACGTGAACAATATAAGACGGAGGGCCTAACATCAGAAACAATGAACTGGGTGGGCCTAACTCTGATATAAGGAGATCAAGAACTCTTTAACCCACCGATGTGAGACTCTAGCTGCAACTTTGAACACATTTTGTATTTTCATTCTTTCGTATTTTTTTTCTCATCTCTAAAAAATTTCGATGTTGCAGTCCATTTTGATTCAAATGTTATTTTAGTTGCATGATTTGTTTTTTTTACAGAAGATTAGAAAAAAATAACATAAGAGCGGTAAATAAAACATCTATTTACTAGGGAAATTTAGTAGCTTAGTTGGTTAGTTACCTGAACTCTCGGATTCGATTCCCCACATTGTAATCACCTCCCCCATTCCCCTAAAAAATAAAAAATACATCTACTTACTAAAGATCTTCGTAGGATTATTTTTTTCTATTCGTAAGTCGACGTCAGAGATTATTGCCTCACAACCAAGTGTACCATATTTTCTTAACCATGAGTGTTCAGCTTTCCTTTGCTACCAAGTTCCCTTATCAATGTCATTTCTCTAATCTTCCCTCAGCACACATACATTTGCGTTCGTGGGGGTTCAAGGACAATAAAGGGGAGGAGCCAGCCCTTTGGTTGGGATTCATCAAAACCCCCTTCGACCGAAAAATATAACATTTATACATGATTAATATTTTATATATATATATATATATAGTAAGTGTTGAACACCCTTCGGCTAGATTTTCCTCAAATATTGAACCGTTAGTTGAAATTCTGAGTCCGCCCACTTTAACCTTAACTTTGCATGCAGTCCCAGTTTACAGATTATGCATCTCACAAAATGCAGGATAATACTTGGCTCCTGGCATTACCTATTTGATTTGGGCTAACAAGTCCAACCTGAATCACTAAATCTCAGCCCAATAGAATATGTGGACCTGTTGGACTACATCCACAGCTCCTATCAGTGACTTGTTCATCTTCTTCTGCTAGTGCTTCACAATTTCCATTAATACATTGGGCCACAGAAGTCCACTGCTCCACTCTCTAAATGGAAGACTCGAACGTGATATAGGAAAAATGCACAACCCTTTGCTTCATGGAGATACATACATTATCAAGCAATGGACTTGAATCCTTAGCTTGTTCACATATCAAGAGACCTTGAATACAGTTGCTTTGTCATGAACTCACAAAGTTCGCGACGCAAACAAAGAGAGAAATGAAGAGAACTTTCAAACAACAAATAAATAGCAGCAAGAAGTAGTTGGAGGAATGCTCCAACTATTCATTCAAATAAACCGCTTTAACTAACTAAGGGTCTCATAGCTTTCAAAGTTAAGAGGAGCTATGAGATTCAATAATGATACAACACTTTCAAATTTAAACAGGTAATGAAAAATGACTACTGTCTTCTTCCCGAATAAAACTTTTATCATCTTTATATTTTAGCTTCCTTCGTTATGACAACTTTGTGAGTTCACCAGCATCTCTCTAAGGCACAACTTCTAACGTCTTGGACTCGGCTTCTGTGATCATGTTGTCTTCCTTATCCAGACGTTCTTTATCCCCATAGCTTGTTTCACAACCAACAGCAGATGCATCATTCATCTCATCTGGAATTAAAACATCCAGGGACTCAATGTCACTCTTTTGGGCTTTTCTTTTAGACCTGAAGATAGAAAACCTACTTGTCAAAACCCTCAGTACATACACTTCAGAGAGCGATACTGCAGAAAAAAGTGTACAACAGCAAAAAATTAACCTTTTGGATGAAGATACAATCATTTTGCAACCAACATCTGATGCATCATTCACCTCATCTGGAATTAAAACATCCAGGGACTCAATGCCACTCTTTTGGGCTTTTCTTTTAGACCTGAAGATAGAAAACTTACTTGTCAAAACCCTCTGTACATACAGTTCAGAGAGTGATACTGCAGGAAAAAATGTATAACAACAAAAAATTAACCTTTTGGATGAAGATACTGATTCTTTTTTTATTGAGGAGGTTCTTTTTGCTTTCCTCTTCGTGGATCTGCTCGAGTTCATCAACCAGTAACCATATCATATCAAAACAATAGTACTGGCATATCATCAATGTGATGCAGAAAAAATATCCAACATAAAAGTAGTAGGTAGAAATAAACATGAAAAACAAGAGTCAAGAACATGTAAAGAACTAGGATTTTCGAAAGGTACAAGGAAATTTAGAAATCAAAACTTACAGAGAAGATGAAACATCATTGCTTTGAAGATCTGCTTCAGGCTTCTGTATGTATTGCATCCAAAGGAATCATATCACAAAGATATATAATGCCAGTGATAATTTGAAAAATATGTTAAGAGATAACAACACAGTATCAGATGGAGAAAGGACCTTGTCAGATGGCTGGTCTTCAAGTGCCAAAGAGCAATCTAAGGCAGCTTTGCAAGTCTTGGATCTCTGCTTCTGTGTGATATCATTATCTTCCTTATCCACATGTTCTTTATCCCCACTGCTTGTTTTGCAACCAACATCAGCAGCATCATTCATCGGATATGGAATTGGAATATCCAGGGATTCAATGTCACTCTTTTGGGGTTTTCTTTTAAACCTTAAGATAGAAAACCAGCTTAAACCGTCAGAATGTTCAGTTCAGAGAGCAATACAACAACAACAACAAACCCAGTGTATTCCCACATAGTGAGGTCTGGGGAAGGTAAGATGTACGCAGTCCATACCTCTACCTCTAAAGAAGTAGAAATGTTGTTTCCGATAGACCCCCGGCTCGAGACACGGAATACTAAACAAATTCATAGTAAAGCATGGAACAAGATGGCATAACATAAATACGACACCCACAAGTAGTAGTAAACAGAGAAAAGTAAACAGATTTGTAATAAAGCATGAAACAAGGTATCATAACAAGAATAATACCCCCAACAAGTAATTTCCTACACTAGCGACCCAAACTGACCCTAGCCTTCCGCCCTAATTCGTGTCTTCCAGATCTTCCTATCTAGGGTCATGTCCTCAGTGAGCTGTAACTGCTCCATGTCTCGCCTAATCACCTCTCCCCAGTACTTCTTCGGCCTACCCCTACCCCGCCTAAAACCATCCAAAACTAGCCTCTCACACCTACGAACCGGGGCATCCATGCCCCTTCTCATCACGTGTCCAAACCATCTCAATCGGACTTCCCGCATCTTATTCTCCACTGGAGTCACACCAACCTTCTCCCTGATAGTCTCATTCCGAACTCTATCCCCCCTAGTCAGCCCACACATCCAACGCAACATCCGCATTTCCGCCACCTTCATTTTTTGAACGTGGGAGTTCTTAACTGGCAACACTCCGCTCCATACAACATGGCCGGACGGACTGCCATCCTGTAGAATTTGCCTTTAAGCTTGGGCGGCACCTTCTTATAACACAACACCCCCGAAGCGAGCTTCCACTTCATCCATACCGCCCCAATACGGTGCAAGGCATCCTCATCAATCTCACCGTTACCCTGAATCACGGACCCGAGATACTTGAAACTATCCCTCTTACATACCACCTGTGATTACAACTTCACTACCACCTCATTCTCCAGCCTCACGTCATTAAACTTGCATTCCAAATACTCTGTCTTGCTCCTACTCAACCTGAACCCTTTAGACTCAAGAGTTTGTCAGTTCAGAGAGCAATACAACAGGCAAAAATGTACAACAAAAAAAGAACAACCTTTTGGATGTCGAGATCCCGGGTTCCTTTTTTATTGAGGTGGTCCTTTTTGCTTTCTTCTTCATGGATCTGCTCAGTTCATCAGCCAATAACCATATCATGTCAAAACAATAGTAGTGGCATATCAAGGTAATGCGAAAAACAATCTTTAACATAAAAGTAGTAGGTAGAAGAAAACACAAAAGATGACTGTCAAGAACATGTCAAGAACTAGAATTATGTGCAAGGTTACAAGGAATTTAGAAATCAATACTTACGGAACAGATGAAACAACATTGCTTTGAAGATCTGTTTCATGCTTCTGTACATACTGAATCCAAAAGAATTGTATCACAAAGACATATAATGCCAATAATAATTTGAAAATATGTTAAAAGATAACACAGTATCAAATGGACAAGGGACCTTATCAGATAGATGGTCTTCAAGAGTCAACGAGTTCTCTACGGCAATTTTGGGAGTCCTGGACCTCCGTTTCTGTGAGATATCGTTATCTTTCTTGTCCACAGAATCTTTCTTCCCACTGCTTGTTTCATAACCAATGTCAGCAGCAGCATTCGTTTTATCTGGAATTGGAATATCCATGGACACAATATCACTCTTCTGGGGATTTCTTTTAGACCTGAAGATAGAAAACCTACTTGTCAAAACCCTCAGAACATTTAATTCAGAGAGAAATACTACAGGGAAAAGAGTACAGCAACAAAAGAACACCTTTTGGATGACGAGACACCAGGTTTCTTTTTTATTGAGAAGATTATTTTTGCTTTCTCTGTGGATCTACTCAAGTTCATCAACCAATAACCATATCATGTTAAAACAATAGTAGAGACATATCAAGGTTGTTGATACAATCTCTTAACATAAAAGTAGTAGGTAGAAGAAACATGAAAGACGACAATCAAGAACCTGTAAAGAACTAGGATATTTCAGAGGGTACAACGAAATTTAGAAATCAATACTTACACAACAGCTGAAACATCATTGCTTTGAAGATCTGTTTCACGATTCTGTACATATTGCATCCAAAAGAATCGTATCACAAAGATATATGATGTCAGTGATAATTAGGAAGTATGTTAAAAGATAACACAGTATCAGAGAAAGGACCTTGTCAGATGGATGGTCTTCAAGCAATGATCTCTCTAAGAGAACTTTGTAAGCCTCGGATCCCTGTTTCTGCCTGATATCATTATCTTCCTTGTCCACACGTTCTTTTTTTCCACTGCTAGTTTCACAACCAACGTCAGCAGCATCATTCATCTTATCTGGAATTGGAATATCCATGCACTCAATGTCACTCTTTTGGGGATTCTTTTTAGACCTGAAGATAGAAAACATGCTTGTCAAAACCCTCAGAACATTCAGCTCAAAGAGCAGTACTAAAGGGAAAAGTGTATAATAACAAAAGAACAACCTTTTGGATGAAGAGATTCCAGGTTTCTTTTTTATCGAGGAGTTTCTTTTTGCTTTCTTCTTCGTGGATCTGCTAAAGTTCATCAACCAATAACCATACCATATCCCGACAATAGTATTGGCATATCAAGGTGATGCAAAATACAATTCTCTTACATGAAAGTAGTAGGTAGAAGTAAACACAACAGTCAAGACTGCGAGGAGCTCTAGGATTTGTAAAAGAAAAAAAAAGAATTGGAAAACAATACTTACGGAACAGATGAAACAGCATTGCATTGAAGGTCTGCTTCGTGCTCCTGCACACAAGGCATCCAAAAGAATCATATCACAAAGAGATGTAATGCCAATGATAACTTGAAATTGTTAATATAACACAGCATCAAATGGGGAAAGCACCTTGTCAGATGGATTGTCTTCAAGAATCTCAAACCGTTCCTTACTCAGATTCAAGATTTCCGTTTCACCATCATCATAAGTGATCTCAAAAGAAAAAAACAGCAAATAGTATCAGTCGACTAAAAACTTCAGCTAAAATCACTACTTTACTCCCAGGATATATTTTCCTGTTCTGCAGTTTTAACACGATGACCATCTTCGAGAAAGATGTCTTTTAGGCTGTGTAAGGTCATATCAATATGTAAAAGGGGCTTCTGTTGTAGTGATTCCATTTGGTTTGGAAAATAGTTTTGCCTCTACATACACGAAGATGGAGTCACCCTCGGAAAATAGTTTGCCTCGACATTAACTAAGCAGGAAGATGGATTCAACTGAACTTACAGATATTTTGGCAATTGTAGGAGAATAATAACAAATAATTTATTTTTTTTAGGTTGAAAAAAAAAACTATTTGAGACTTGGGAATGGTGTATAGATTCTTGTCATCATTAAGTGCAAATACCAGAGCATTGCAAAGTGAAACGCATATAATATACTGGGATGAAAACTGTAAAGAGATTAATTGAAAAAGAGCGCATGAAGCTTGATAATAACGTCACTACCTGATGCTTCTTATTCACAGGATCAAATGTAGAAACTGCACCCTCATAGAACCTGCAAAGGGAAACTTAAAATCAAAAACTTTAGCTAGACTTCTTTATTTTTTTCTTTTCTTTTTTATTTCGGACAGAGAGATGGTAAGTGTACTATTACTATGGTACCAAGAAGGTGCAGGGAAAAGTATTAACAGGATACCAAAAGAACATCCCTTGCTATTTTTAGTGGGATTCTATGACATCTATCACTGTTTTAGCTCAACTTCTTTCTTCCATAAGCAAGGCACCATAAAACTCAATTTAGTAGAAGGAATTGAAGATGCTATGATATTCCACAAGTCAAAAGATGAAGCAGACTCTTGGCTGACAGCCTAGGAGGCAGGTCAGTTTTATAGACGATAAAATTAACAACATAAGTAATCAAGGATGACAAGTTCTGGGATGAGAGTGGATCTGTGATTAGTACCACAAACTTGCAATAATGTGATAGTACTGACACAAAATTTTGTAGTAACTTACATTCGGTCCAAGGGCCACCAGACTCTTATTCTGGTACCAACTATTTCTTCTCCATATTTTTTGGTGAAGCGACGCCTTTTTGAATCCTGAATGAAACAATTAGGAACCATAAGCTCTTCGGAAATGAAAACACTCTTGGACAACAGATATATTGAAAGCAGTAAGGCCTAAACCAAAACTAGTTTGAGTCCTTTGAACTCTGTTGAAAAAAGATAAGCATAGTGTTTTCTCCGAATTCAAGGAGGATAAAGCAGATTATAACTTGTCCTTTGAAAAAGCAATGAAGTCACAGAATTTGGCAACACACTACATTTCAACCATGCACCATGAATACAAGAAAACTTTGTAAATTTTGCAGATATGGAAACAAGGGTTACAGTTTACTTCAAAAAATGCTATATTAGTACCTCATCCTTTTTCACAGAAAGCTTCCTCCTGCGTTTTGGCTTGGCAAGTTCGCTGGAGGGATTTTCATCCCCAAATGCTAGTTTAATTTTCTGTAAAACCCAAAACCACAAAGGGAGAAGTATAAAAGAAAAGTGAATGTCAAATTTGTGCTTGAAATAAGTTACAAACACAGATCTAGAGATAACAGCTTCTAAGAAATTGTCCTTTCAACCTCATCTCCCGATTCCTCTATATCATGAATCTCAATTGTAGCTCTGTCATTCTTCTGTTTCTTTTCATCAATTTGTTTCACTGATGACTCCTCAGCATCAGTAAAGTTCCCTTCTCTTTTCACAATGTTAAGACCAGAAGTGGTGTCCACAGCACCTTTCAAAACAGACCTGCTCTTCCTTGATCTCTGACATGATTTTCTTTTGCTACCTGATGTGCCCTTATGTTCATCATGACTGCAATGCTGTAATGTTTTCAAAAAGGTGCCATCGTTATTTAAAGGCGCTCCATCCTCTGGCAGTGTCTCACTGATAACAGAAGCAGATGGACCAACTTTTATAGGAGACACAGCATCAGTCGCATTTTTGTTTTCCATCTGACCATAAAACTAATGTTAGCAAAAAAGGAAAAGCTATCCAATAATTTCTTTTACTTATAAGGAAAACTTTTTTTGATCAGTAGCAACTCGATAGCATGTTTGATAATTAGTAGTAAAAAAAGACATGGCAAAAAAGGAAAAGCCATCCAATAGTTTCTTTTACTTAGAAGGAGCAATGTTTCTAATCAGTAACAACTCAATAGCATATATGATAATTAGTAATAAAAATAGACATGACACTGAAAGGGGCAGCCTGGTGCAGTAAAGTTCCTGTTATGCGCGGGGTCTGGGGAGGGCCGAACCACAAGGATTTATTGTACACAGCCTTTACCTTGCATTTCTGCAAGAGGCTGTTTCCAATGCTTGAGCCCGGGACCTAGAAGCTACTTATTTAGCAAAAGGATCATTTTGAAAATGTTTCATTCAGCATCTCAAAAGAAAGCAAAGAACAGCTGCATACAAAAAGATAGTCATGAGTAGGACGCACCATTTCTTCTCCCCCAGGCGTTCTGCATATTGAGGCAACTATATCAACGTAATCATCAAGATTCATGGTTCCTGACTTGAGGGCTTCTAGAAGACAAGGTCTAACGGTGGAAGCGCATTCTTTCAGGACCTTCTCTCCCAACTTTGATGAGATAGGTGACCAGATCTGCACAGTATATAAGATCAAGTAAAGCACTAAAGAAACATGATTAACAGAAGATCAATAGGATGAGGTTTATTACCTGATTTTCCTTTCTGAGGCTATCAAGAAGGGGCTGAAGAAGCTCCATTTTGATTTCATCACTTTCTTCAATGAGCTGAGTCATGATTACTTCCATGCTTGTGAATACTACATTAGGATGGTCGGGCCTTGAAAAAATGCAGCATGAAACATAAGCATTCATCAAAGGAAACTTGTACATGATAACCTTACAATATTTGCAGTGGCCGTAGGGTTGACATTCGTTTTATTCAAACTTCGGTTTTCAGTTATGGAGAAGTGTGCATCGAACACCAAACCGAATTAGTTCGGTTTGGTTTTTCATTGAAAATTATAATGCTTACTAGAGTGAAGTTAACAACAGAATCAGAGAAACGAAGAGTAAATCATTGTTGGATGCTCATGCCTTTCAACAATGAGCAATAGCAGCCTAAATGCTAACAGCAAACAAAAAAAGGAAAAACTTCACGGCAGGATATGCATGTCACCAACTTGGTTTGCAATTAATGCTAAGAAAATCATGATACTGTTTCGTAATAAGCTAAGATATATTAAATGAGATACAATATATCTTACACCATATCCGGAAAATGCTAACTCTTCAAGATAACTCCAACACATGAAGATCATGTAGATACCATAGCCATCATCAAATTAGTAATCTCTTTTAATTTACGTTAATATCCACCACAATTACATATTAACAATTAACGGGAAGTTGCACGCAGCAGCAACAGAAGTTTGTTTCTTTGATGCACCAAAGAACCGGGACCCTTAAACTGAACCAAGGAACCAGAGTTTTGGAAAAAAAAAAAAAAAAATCGAAATTGAACCAAAAAACCGAATAAATTGGGCTGGGGGGGGTTTCGGGGTATTTGCGGCCCCCCGAGATCTGGGGGGGGGGGGGGGGGGGGGGGGGGGTGTTGGGAATGGTTGTATGATGTCAAAAAATCACCAACATGCATAAATTTGTCGAAGAAAGATATACAACAACTTAAATATCAAGAATAGCTAAGCGGACAATTTAAAGTTTATGTCTGTGCACCACCTTTGAGCTAGTTAACACCGAAACGAATATTAAATGGTAATTGCATTGTGCATAAATAGATAACATAAACCATAACCACTTGAATTACATCGACAATCCCGCTACTCAGTCTTGACACAGAAGCAGCCAACGCTTCAGCGTCCCACCGTAATATTAAAATTGCCTGCACCTCAATCCCATATTTCCCGGGGTTGACTATATAATTCTGAATGTATTCCACTCTATTCAGGTTATTGTCATTCCAAAACTAAAAAAGTAGTTTTATATAAGGAAAATAGTCATTCCAATACTAAATAAGTAGTTTTATACAAGGGAATTAATGTTTCTCTAACAGTATGTGTCCTACACATGCAAATTTGTAACCAGAGAAAAAACACTATTGACAACACTGACCAAATATAAGCTTAATGATGATCCTGAGGAACATTTGCTAAGTTATTCTGAAGGACATTAAAGTCATTGCTTGAAAGAACAAAACCACACTCTAATAGTCCAAAAAGTGGGAAAAAAACAAGAAACATGTTACCAGAAGGAAAGATTTGCTAAGTTACCTGATGATCCTTGGAAACATCTCGAACATCTCCATTACCAGTGCATCACATTCAAGGTCCAGCAACAAAACACTGGCCTTGACTTCTGCCACGCTTCGAAGAACATTCACAGCCTTATGATAAGAGCGGCCTGAATTAGACAGCTCTTCAAATGCCCTTATGGTAAGTTGGAAAATTTCCTGAGAATTTTCAATACAAGAGTGAAAAAGAACAAAAGGAAATGGATATAAAGTTTGAGCAAGTGGCATTAGCTAATCTAGTTCGTTGTGTGTCTGTGTTTCTCGTGTGTATTAGGAAACCAGAACAACAAATAGAATGTTATATTACCTTCATTAGTACATCATCATAGGGTTGAAGCGGGGCAGATATTATAGCAAGCTCATTGATGCAAGATACCACAGAAACTGTGACATCCACATCACTGTGCTTTAACAGTTCATCTCCAACCATGGCTTTCATTACCGGTTGAAGGGCATCTTTTATTGAATCGGTAGGGGCTTGACCTACCTTTAACAATACAGATTCGACCTTCTAAAAGACAAAAAGTTAAGGGAGTCAACTTGCAGCAACTATAAATTACCAAAAACGAGCAACCAACTTCAGGAAATTACAAACACAGTCAATAAAGATTAAGTCGAGAACATGGAGAAATTGCTCTATGGTGGAATCTATGTATTGTCCTTAACATTTTGATTTCCAAAAACCGTTGCAAAAAAAACTACATTTTCCATTTCCATTTCTCCAGTTCTGATTCAACACTAGATTAAGAACAAAAGACTTCTCTTTGGAGATTTAAAAAACTAAAAATCATCCGGCTACCTAAGGAAAACTAGGCATCAAATTTATGCAACAAACAACCCTTCCCCTAAAAGTTCTTAATGTTATCAAGATGAAATCAATCCAAACTGATAGGGCAGAAAAAGAGGCAAACAAAATCATCCTAAGGAAAAATAGGCATCAAAAATTATCTAACAAACAACCCTTCCCTAAAAAGTTCTTATTTTTATCAAAGATCAAATCAATCTGAACATGTAGGGCAGGAAAAAAAGAGAGGCAAAAACACACAGATAAAGCTAGTAAATTCTATATAAAGAACATGAAAAAACGTAAAAATTGAAACTTACATCCAGAAGAGTGATGAGTTCTTCAGTGGAAGAAGGAAGATTGTTTAGACTAATCCCACATTCTTTTAGCCCCTCCTCTATTTCTTTCTGGGAAGAAGAAGAAGACGGAGAGTCAGCCATTTTCACAAAACCATTCACTCCAAGCAGCCTCGAAAACTCAAGAATCTTTGATCAAAATCCCTTTCTCAAAAACCCCCGAAATAAACAACACTCAAAGAAAAAAAAAAAAAAAGAGGTAAACTCAGACAGCAAATGCTGATGGTGTGAGAGTTTATACAAAGTGGGGTTTGTATATATACTCAAATTTAGGACCAAAATTGGGAAAAAATTGACTGACATTAATAAACACTCCAAATATGCAATCTCAACTTGGATTCCCTCACATTTATTGCTTTCTCACTAAAATTTTGGACTCAAACCTTAAAACTTTTTTCAGGATGTTTGTCCTTTTAATGTTGCTTTAGTTCGGTTTGCTATTTTTGGCATTCAACAAATGGAACTCAACGTGGCATTGCTAACTGAACAAAGACACAAAGGTTTTGTTTCAAACAGTTCAAAGAAAGAAACTTTTATATTCTTTTTTGAAAAGAGCCACACTGTTTGGACTGTTTTGTCCCTACAGTTGTACTTAAAAGTACTTTGAGTTGAGCTTTTTCTCTATTGTTAAAGATGTCTAATATTGGAAAAGTAATAATGTCTTACATTTTATTAGCGGCAAAGCTCAAACTTTGATTTCTCCGTACCGTATTTTTTTTCCTCTCAAATATTTTTGACTAATATTTTTTAACATGTTAATGATATTAATTACTCCCACCATTAGCTTTTTACTTATCACATTTTAATTTAACACATTCATTAAGAAAAATAATTAATAACATAGTTATTTTATTAAATTACTCCTATTAAATGATATTTTTACATTATGTCTTGAAATTATTTTTAAAAAAATAAATAATTAAAGGTAAGGGTAAAATAGAAAAAAATATTATCTTTTCTTCATATGTCAAAAATACCAAGTAAAAATAGATATACAATTAGTAAATTAATAACAAGTAAAAACGAGCGGAGGAACTACTATTAACGTTTGTTTTCAACTACTAAGTAATTTTATTATTTTTGATATTATATTTGTATTTACTTCTGAATTACGCATATTGAAGGGGAAAAGATAAACACATCTTAACGGCATATTAAACGTGAACTATTACTACTATAGAAATTATCATTCTTCTAGATAAAACAATTTCAATGGAATTTAGGACAAATTATAAATTGTAATTAATAGTCTTTTCACATGACGTCCAGTATTTTATATTGAATCTCCAATTGATTTGGATTTACTAAGGAAATTCCTAACAAGATTTTTTTCATACTTAACAATCAAACTCGAAACCTATGGATAAGAATGAAAAATCATATGCATTTCACCACAACTATTATTGGCATTAATATTAACTTAATTTCCTTAATAAACCATATTATTTAATTTTCTATAGATGTTGGTGTGATTGCACTTTTTCCTACTTTGGCGATATGTTGGATTTATGAACCACAACTATTATTGGTACTAATATTAGCTTAATTTCCTTAGATAATCATATTATTTAATTTTCTATCAATGTTGGTGCGATTGCGATTTTTCCTACTTTGGTGATATGTTGGATTTATGAAAAACGACAACTATTATTGATATTAATATTAACTTAATTTCCTCATATAATCATATTATTTGATTTTCTATATATGTTGGTGCGATTGCTATTTTTCCTACTTTGGCGATACGTTGGATTTATGACATGGTAGTTTGATGTTACTCCCACAAATATATTTAGTTGGTTTTTTACTTTTTTTCCTTGAACATTTGGCAATTTGTTGGATTTGTTTTCTGTTGGCGGAAGTTGCCTTTTCTGCCAACAAGATTTGCGGTGGTGTAGATGTTAGTTAAGGGCATTAGTATAGATGAGTTAGTTAACAAAACAACACACCCGGGTAAGTGCACAAACATAATCCGTATCACTACCTCAAAGCTGAGATAAAAAGGTCATTTCCGATACAAGAGAAAACACGGCTTAGCCACGAAAGCGTGCAGTATAAATAATATAATGTTTACTCGAGTAAAGACAATGTTTGAGATCTGTATGTGAGTAGAAATAGTAAAGAGCCTCTGGCACTAGAGAACCAAGGTTAGTATTTGTGACTAGTAAAAGCTGGAGCAAACCCCAAATCACATATAAAGAATAAGAGCAAGGGTAAAAACTTACACGCACCCAGTGTATACACCAAACTAATATTTTTTATCATGATTATGTAATTAAATTAAGTAAAATACATGTTGATTAATCATGATTAAATAACATGAACTTTAAATTCAAACACATGGCATGCATATATTGACTTGGTGTATGCACCGAGTGCGTGTAAGAAAAAAGTTAAAGACAAATGTAATAGTATAAGACAAATATGGAGATTGCTATGATCAAATGTAATATAAGACAAAAGTTATATCAGAAGCCTAGCAGGCCTTCGCAGACCAACAAAGAAAACAGAAGAACTCCTTACACAGTGCATTCCACTCCATCAATGACACCTCACATATGCAGTAACGGGATTATACCAACAGCAAGAAACAAAAGAGAACGTCAATAATTGTGTTGGGCTCTACTTAGTAATAATAAATGTTTACTGAACCATGAACAAAGAAAGACATGAGAGAAGAATATCAGCTAGTTATTGCGAGGGCCCAATTCTTGACTGGAGGGGACGCCAACAGCCGCCTCTGCCTTATTACAATCACTTGGATGGATAGAGAGGGAGGGCAGAGCATTTGATTTTTTTCATGTTGTCAGAGAGTTTTAACAATGGTTTTTTTGTGTCGTCACAGATTTGAACAACGAAAATAGATGGCGCTGAACTCTATGAGATCGAATCTCCTGTTGTTTCTCCATAGCTCGGTGGTAGAGCGGTCTGTCTTCTTGTGAACAGCTACTTGTCTATTTTAGTATGGTTTTCCACGACCCTTCAAGAGATTATGGGCTTTTGATCTCCTTCCTCCACTTGACCAAGCATGATCATATCCTTCATCTGGTTTATTCAAAAAATTAGGTTTCCAAGCTCTCTTCCTTGAAGCATGAGTAGCTTCTGAATCTAGTTCTTTTTTGGCTGCATTCTCCAGCTGTGCTTTTGATGCTCCATTCCCAAATTGATCACTCTCTCCCTGCCCAGATTTTGGAAGAAACTTTATAACAGTCTGACAATTGGGTAGCAAAGGAAGAATTCATATCATTACTATAAATCCAGAACAAATATCACCCACAATATGTTGAGTTACCTTTACTTATCACCTTTAGATCAACAATTAATCAGCAAAACAAGAAGAGCTTCTGACTATCTCATAAAGGAGCTTAAGCTTTATCTTTGAGGACAGCTTGATGGAAGACGAGATGTGTACACATTCCTGAGTTTATAATAGTAAAAAGAACTTGAGAGAAACATCAGCTGATAAGTTCATATTAACATCTTCAAATAAAGTAAGGTAACTTCACAGATTATAGGTGGATATTAAATGGAGGCACCAGTCATATGCCAAAGCTCAAGATCTAGATGTACAACCATATTCCTTTCTTGTTACACTTTTCTCTAGTCTACTTACATATTAGGATATTTAAAGCAGGCCAAGTTCCTTTAAAGTTGTGAAATTAATGCATGGAAATAAGATTTAAGATGCATGACTATTGTACTACATCGAGCCCTATTTATATCTATACTCCACATAGTACATGTGGGAAACTAGTATAATACTACATGCATAAACTATCTAACAAAAGTCAACTGAGAAAATCTTGCAAGATTTTGTAACGTTGCACAGTAGTGTTTTCTCTAGTTTATTTCTGGCATACTTACGAGATCACTATTTGTATAGAGGTCTGGATCTCTCTTTTGTTGAGAACAGTATTTTGCAGTAGGTTTTCTTCTTTTGGCATACGGAGTATACGGAGCTTTCCCCATTTGTCAATAAAATTAATTAGCTTAACCCAAAAAAAGAGAACTGTGAAAATAATTAGTGGACAATTTGGAAAGAAAGGAATGCAAGACGTTCCAAAGGCAAGAAAGTTCAATGCAGAAGATCAAGAGTTCTTTGCATTTGCCCTTTTTATGTATAGTGTAAAACAGTTAGCATACATTGAAGGAACATCTACGAAAGGAGAAGAGTTTTAGCATACATTTGTTTGAAAAAATGTATTTTTGACTTATAAAAACTTCTACTCACTCTATTTCAATTTATTTGTCTGATTTTGACTTAATATGAAACTTTAAAAAGTAACAAATATTTTTGAATTTTGTAATTTTAAACTAAGGATATGCAGAAAGGACCAAAATATCATTTAATCTTGTAGTATTAAACAGTTCCCGAGGAAAAAAAGAGACATTCTTTCTAAAATGAAACGAACTAAAAAAAATAGAGAAAAAGGTCTATTACAACGCCCCCCCCCCCCCCCTCCAACTACACACTTAACCTTCACGAGAGTCCTATTACCCCCTCCCCCCCAAACATATTTTTTCTATATTTAGTAACCCCTCTCCCCAAACCAATTGCTGACCTGACAACATAAACCAAATAATAGTATGTACGTGTCTACCACGCGCTGGGTCCACTCCGATTTTTTTGTTTTCCCTCTTAAAAAAACAAGTCCATTTCTCTCTCTTAAACGAAACTTTTTCATCTTCTCTCTCTCAAACGCAATTTTCTCCAAATATTCTTGTATGAAACTAATCTTACTGATAAAGACGTGTCGATTTCGAAGCTAATCAACTGATTGTTGGTTTAATTTGGTAAAGGTGAGTTGTTTGTGCCAAAAATTAAGATTGTTTAGATGTTAATTATGATTTACTGTTAATCCTGAAGATTAAGAAGTTAAATGTGTGAAATTCAGTTGTACGTCCGATGATTATGTTGTTTAAGTCTTCAATTAACACCATATTATGTTTATAATTGCATCTAATTAGGTGTTTTATTGATTGTTTAAGTCGGGTGATTAAAAATTAGGGCTTTTGTATTGTTTAATGTTTATCTTACAAATTAGGTAATTAATTGTGTGTAATAGCATGAGCGTCTTACTATTGTGTTGTGTAGGTGTTCAATCTATATCATATTACAATTATTATGTTGAAATCAGATTTTTTCTTTGTTGTTTAAGTCGCATAATGTTGCATTTATGTATGTCTTAGTATTAGGTTGTTTCATTGTTCAAAGAGTACCATATTACATTAGAAAATTCATATTATTTGCTTTTTATTCATTGTTTAAGTCTGATAATGTTGGATTAAACTCGAGGAATGCTTGACTTTTGATAATATCGTCTACTGCTTTCTTTTTAATAATGTTGCTTGATTTTTTATAATGTCTAGTCTAGTAATTCTTATTCTCTTATCTTGATTGCATTCAAGTAAGACATGAATGAGTTTACATTAATTAGTCTAAAGATGGTACCACGGTGGGGTGTTAGATTTAAACCAGTGTATAATGGTGAAAAAACTACTGAATTTTTGGATGTTGATGTAAACAAGATGTCACATTTTGAGTTGAGAGACTATATTAGAAAATTGGGATATAGCACGAGCTGCACCTTTAGTATTAAACAACCTAACAGTGGAATTATGGTAGATGTTGATAATGATATGGATATTTTAGATATGATGTGTTTCTTGGAAGATGGGGATAAGGTGGAGGTATTTGCCAACCATTTGGTTGATGAACCTATTGTGGACCCCATGTTATTAGACAATGCTAGTCATAGGGATATGGGGAAATCTGGTGCAACTTTTAATACTATGCCTAACTTT
>NC_061113.1:258395193-258580933 GCF_002878395.1 Capsicum annuum
AAAGTTAGGCATAGTATTAAAAGTTGCACCAGATTTCCCCATATCCCCATGACCAGCATTTTCTAATAACATGGGGCCCACAATAGGTTCATCAACCAAATGATTGACAAATACCTCCACCTCATCCCCATCTTCCAAGGAACACATCATGTCTAAAATATCTATATCATTTTATCAACATCTACCATAATGCCACTGTTAGGGGGTTTAATACTAAAGGTGCAGCTAGTGCTATATCCCAATTTTCTAATATAGTCTCTCAACTCAAATTAGGACATCTTCTCTACATCAACATCCAAAAATTTAGTAATTTTTCCACCATTATACACTGGTTCCCCGCTACTTAAATCTAACACACCACCATGGTACCATTTTAGAATAATTAGTGTAAACTTATTCATGTCTTACCTGAATGTAATTCAAGATAAAAGAATAAGAATTACTAGACTAGACATTATCAAAAATCAAGCAACATTATCAAAAAGGAAGCAGTAGACGATATTATCAAAAATCAAGCATTACTCGAGTTTAATCCAATATTATCAGGCTTAAATGAATAAAAAACACATATATAAATGTTTTAATGTAATATGGAACTCTTTGAACAATGAAACAACCTAATACTAAGACACACATAAATACAACATAATGTGACTTAAACGGCAAAGGGAAATTTTGATTTCAACATAGGTATCAGAGCTTTGATATTATACCTTTGAAGTAAAACATAGGTATCAGAGTCAGCTTTTGGGGTTGAGTTAGGTCCAAGGTCCAATTCTTTATCATGGTATCAGAGAAACGGACTTTGATACCATGATGAAGAAATGGACCTTGGACCTAACTCAACCCCAAAAGCTTAGTTCATGAGGTGATGATTGCCCAAGACCATATAAGGAGACCAAGGACTCTTTAACTCGCCGATGTGGGACTCAAAACCCCACCCCCGCACGCCCGCGCACGCCCAGGACTGGACATCTAGAGCGTGGACAATATAAAATGGGAGGCCCAACATCGAAAACAATGAATTGGTGAGCCTGGCTCTAATGCCACGTTGGAATTTGTGACCATCTCGTCTAAAAGCTTAACTGTTAGAGAGAGTACACTTTTATTATTTAATTATATTATCAGCAGTTACTTAATATGCTATTTGGCATTGAACAAATGAACTTTACGTAGCATTGCAAACAAAAGAAAGACACGAAACTTTTGTTGCAAACAGTTCAAGAAAGAATCTTGTCTTTTTGAAACAACGAAAAGAGCCACATTTGTTGGACTGTTTTGTCCCTACAATTGAACTAAGAACACTTTGAGTGGAGGTTTTTTCTAATATAGGATGTCTAATTTTGGAAAGGACTACTCCCTCCGTTTCAAAAAGACTGGTATACAAAGCAACATATTAATTTTATACATGAATAACTACCTCCTAACTAGCTACCAAACCTGGAATTACTTATGTAGGATTCCTACTTAACTCACTGCTAAACCAGCTACCAAATGACCCCTTAATACCAGCATAAACAAATATATAGATAACCCATACATTACAAAAACCTGCATGACTCTAACTAGCTACCAGAAAACCCCTTAATTCCTGGAATATAAATCAACTGAAACTAATTCCTAAACTAGAGAGGGTTGGCTGTATGAACCTATGTATCCATTCCGCTAGCAAATATATCATTATCAACATTAGGACTTATAATAGGAATAGTAATCAAAGAAGAAAATTAGACTTTTTACTGTAATCTATCTCTGGCTATCAGAAATAGAAATACATTTGCAGCGGATCTTGCAATAGATAATGTAGTGGGATGCTATGTTATTAGAACTGTTACAGCCTAATGAAATAAATCTAAGTGAACAAGATTTTTTTTCTCGGAGAGCAAATCAACTTTGTTGCTACCTAGAACCAAGGGGGTCCCATGTCTTAAAAGGTTTAAAAAGGTTAAGGAACAAAGCCCCAGCTAAGATAAAAATTTAGTTAGGATGGTTTCACCAAAACCACTGCTTTGCGTTTGGAGCATGTATAACTTTACAAAATTAGTTTTAAAGTAGACACGCATATATAAAAACTTACTGCTAGAGAATGCAAATATATTACTCACGTTCACGTACACATAAGTTGCCTTTCTTGTAAACAGTATTTTCATGAACAGGTGGAAAGACCATATTATGCTTCATTGTCTGTGTTTCATCTCCTTTAGCAGCTTGTTTTGCCTGTGTTCCATCTCCTTAGCGGCTTGTTTTACCTGTGTTACATCCCCTTTGAGACTGCCCACTTAATGATCGTGTTGTTATCATCCCATGCTTCCTTGATATCTCAAGAAGGGCAGACACTGCATCCGAAATCCTGTTATACAATGTCTTTGAGGTTATACTGTTGCAGAAACTCTACAGTATCACTTATGACCTTGAGCAAGAAAATAAAGCTCTCGTGGATTTTGCAATTGAATAGACGTACAGTTGACTGTAAAATCACTATACTTTGTAAATATGGCATCAGACACAGCTGCAGTGCTGGCCTTAATCTCGTAGCTACTGAGTATAGACATAGCATCTCCGTATCTGTCAGAGAGTCCCTAGGCCATATCATTGGCCCTGAAGATCAGCAAATTATTAGAAATGATTAGTCCAAACATATAAGATTTGAACTCAAATATGAAGGTAGCAAACTAAGCAAATAGGTTAGACCTAATAGGCGCCAAAATGAGTGTTTATATCAAATCTAGAATATATTGAATGCAGGCAAGAGAGGAAGACAGGCAATTAACTTTCTAATTTTACATCCCTCAGCTGTACAAGGTCGCCAAGCATTGTCTCCCCAGATTTGAGGCGGTGTTGCCTCCTTGGCACAATTCCGTTCAAAATATAGAGATATCGTTTCTTTATAGATCTTCTATTTAACACAATAGTAAGATTTTTTTCTCGTCATTTAAATCAACTCTTCTGTAATATTAATCACAATTACAACAGTTTTCAGAATAATAATCCATTACTCTACAGAGACAACCAGAAGTACCTGGTAAAGTTGTTGTCATGTGACCAGGAGGACACGGGTTCAAGCCTTGGAAACAGCCTCAGGCAGAAATGCAAGGTAAGGCTGCGTACGATACACCCTTGTGGTGGGGCCCTTCCCCGAACACCGTGCATAGCGGTAGCTTTAGTGCACCGGGCTGCCCTTTTTTACTCTACAAAGACAACCAAGGAAACCTTAAGCTGAGAAAAGCTTTTTGTACAAAAGACAAACTTGTATGGATAAGATCAAACAAAATGCTTGGAGAACCCACAGCAGAAAATTGCATAGAACATCAATGGAAAGAACGAGTAAGTCACCCTTACATCAATGGTATTAGCTCAACCTTTGTGTATGTATGGACATGGTATCATGCAATATCTATACAAAAGGTATAGATTTGTTAATATATCATTTCAATAGCACGAAAGAGCGTGGCCTAATAATCAATGAAATGGGTTGAGAACCTAAGATTCCAAGTTCAAATCCCAGCAAAGTCAAAAAACACTAGGTGATTCTTCCCTATCTATCCCAATCTTAGTGGACAGAGTTACTTGATATCTTTCAAGTGGATTTAGTCAAGGTGCGCGAAATCTGACACGGACACCACGGTTAATCAAATAATAATTTATCATCTCAATTTATATTTAAACAAAGGCCAATACATCCATCTTCCTTAGCATCCCCATAAGGTTAAACATCTAAGCTGACGCCATTCACTGACATGTCCTACATTGGCAATTTCAGTGGTAAAGTAGTTACTGCACATTGTGATGACAATTAACAGCGCAGATACAATGTAGAAAGGCTGCATTAAAAACTTACTCTGTCCTTGAAGAATAGTTGTAATAACTTTGTGAATATGATCTTTGTCACTCCCTGCACAAATTAGAAACAGTTAATGCGACAACTACTGAAGTAACATTAACAATACTGTGCAGTAGAAGTTGTATATATCAACTGGAAAAATACTCAATTACCTTTGAATTTCAACAAATTAAAGGATGTTGAAGCAACGCAAAACCCTAACAATGAATTGAGGCAGTTGGGAATATACATATTCACGAGATGAGTAATATTTGGAGGTAAATTACAGGAAGATGATGACAACTTTGGGAAGTTTGTGAATAGTGACTACTTCTTTATATAGAAAACTTTAGCCTTCTTTCACAAATTGGGAAAGAATTGGATAAGTATTTACTACTGGGGAGATGAATCACCCAAAATCCAATTATTTAATTGAACTAGGATTTATGTATCAAAGTTTGATTTATTATATATGATTAAATTTTAAAAGTTTGATATTTAATGTCTGCTCTTAATTAAATTAAAAAACACCGCCAACTCTGTTTTAAAATAGTTAATTCTTTTTCTAAAAATATTTATTTCAATTTAAATGTTCCTTTTATGAAATTAAAAGAATTTTTTTATGTTCTTCCAATACTAATTTTATCATTAATAACTAAACAAATTAAATGACTAAATAAAGTGTATATACTCAAATTAATATTTTTAAAACATAATTTATAAGGCTAATTTAATAAAATAAACCCCTAATCTATATTTTTCTTAAGGAGAGTGTCAAGTCAATTAGGGTCAACTATTTTAAAACGTATGAATACTAAATTGAATTTAGAAAATGCTAAATCAATATTGAATACTCACTCCTAAAGATATTATATTTATCTTTTGTGCGTGGTTATAATTGTCAATTTTTACTTATCATGTGTGAATAATAATAATAATAATAATAGTATTAAAACCTTTTATTATTACGGTAAATCTAAGTATTTTCTAAACAAAGCATAGCTAATTGATCCAACTAGATTCGTCGAGAACACAAGTTTGAAGACTTTGATTATGCATTAATTTTTAAGCTTTGTGAATTGTATTAGCATAACCTCTTTTGAAAGCTATTGCAAGATTTTTCAGAAAATTAAGTTTGATTCGGAAGAGGCAACTTATGATTGAGAAGATTTATTAACAAGAATTTTGGGTGGTAAACCTCATCTAATTGATTCGATCAACATGGACGAACTACTTGTCACATTTGGGTATCCTTAATGCTCCTAATTGCTTTAGGAATATTTAGTTTGAGAATCTTGCCGGTCTTCGAAAAAAGCTTATAATATATTATTATCTGAGGTCAACTAACTTAAAATCTTTATTATTAACAAAGTTTTGATATTATATTGAATTGTTAATTGAGTGTGTATTTCAGAGTATCTTGCTTGTGGTCATTGGCCAGTTTTCTTGCTTTCTAGGTTAGAAATTAGTCATAAATTCCTCTCAAACAATCTTTGATTTGTTTGACATTATATAGTTGATGATAGTTTTAGAATAGCATGATCATACTCATATCATTTTATGTGGGATTCGATCCTAATTTTGCTAGTTTACTATATTTTGCATACAATCGCATTATATCATTTTTAGATGTAATTTTAAGCATATCACAAATTAAAATAGAATGCAAAGGCTAAAAATTGAATTATAGTAATTAAATTTTTAGCGTTTGCGATCTACTTTAATTTGTGATATGCTTAAAATTACCTCTAAAATAACGTAATGCGATTTTTATGCAAATATAGTAATCTAGCAAGATTAGGATCGAATACCCCATAAAATAATATGAGCTTGATCAGGCTATATTCTAGAATTATCATCAACTATATAATGTCAAACAAATCAAAGGTTGTTTGAGAGGGATTTATAACTAATTTCTAACCTAGAAAGCAAGAGGGATTTATAACTAATTTCTAACCTAGAAAGCAAGATAAATGACCAATGACCACAAGCAAGATATTGTGGAATACACACTCAATTAACAATCCAATATATATCAAAACTTTGTTAAAAATAAAGAGTTTAAGTTAGTTGACCTCGGATAACAATATATTATAAGCTTCTTATGAAGACTAGCAAGACTATCAAACTAAATATTCCTAAAGCAATAGAGAGCATTAAGGATACCCAAATGTGACAAGTAGTTCGTCCATGTTTGTCGAATCAATTAGATGAGGGTTACCATCCAAAATTCTTGTTAATAAATTATTCTAGGAGATAGAGGGGGTTTCGGAGTACTATTAAAGGTGTTTGAGCTTGAAAAAATAATAGAAAATAATGGGATGAAAAAATTAAATGAAAAATAGGCTAAAATAATGTTGTCACGCGCCTGCAAGCGAGTGTTCTACACTCTTGTTGCAATGTCAGCGAAAAGTGCCAAAGTGACACAATTTATGGCTATTTTAGGTGTTTAAAATGAACACCGTCCACTTTAAATGTCAAAGTGAAAGACGGTGTCAAGTTGAGGGGTCTGACGATATATTCCATCATTTGTTAATATATCATTTCAATAGCACCAAAGAATGTGTCCTAGTAATCAATGAAAGGGGTTGAGAACCTTAGATCCTAGGTTTAATTCCAGTAGACACAAAAAACACTTGGTGATTCTTTCCTATCTGCCCTAACCTTAGTGGACAGAGTTACTTAATAACCTTATATCGTCATAAGAGACTACATAATTGAGCCTCAACCTTCTCCCATTGTTCTTTGGCTTTCGCTTCTGCCTCACAAGATTTTGCCTTTTCATCTACCACACTAGTCTTGATCTTTAAGTGATCTTGGACACCTTAACCTTTGCACCACAACTCAATCGAGGAAGCCAAGGGTAAATAATTTGAACTTCTCATTAATGGTTCAGAAGTGATCATAGAACTTGAACTTCCGATTCTAGTATTTTTTAGCCAAAAATATCATCCCCAAAAGACATCTTGTGAATTTTGACTTAAAACACCAAGAAACAGAATCTGGATGTCTGAAATGGCTGAAAGCTCGCCGAAAAGAAAACAAAATATGAAGTGGCCAGAATTAGGATTCGGGCAATCAAAATTTGAAAGAACTTGACGTAACTTGAAAAAACAGAATTGGTCGAAGCTCGGAATAGTTGGGCGACCCCCCAAAAAAAAAGAAACGAGCAGGCGCATTGGAGCGCGTGACTTGGAGTTTTTCAGGGATTTTGGTCGGGTTTTTATCGCCTGGGCTTTTCGATCCTCGTTGTGGTGGTGGATTTTGCACACCACCCGCAAAACAGATAACGCCACAAATCAATCACCAAAAGTTGACGCACGGTGACTAAGTTTTCTTTTCTAAATTTCTCACTAAATTGGCTCTGATATCATGTGAATAATGGAGAAAAATATTATTGAATTGCATACCTATTTATAGACACAAGTAGGATTTCATATATTATTCCTATTCCCACTCATATTCTAACAGTTACTAAATATGTTATTTTAGCATTGAACAAATGAAATTTACGTGGCATTACAAACTAAAGAAAGACACAAAAATTTTGTTTCAAACAGTTCAGCAAAGAATCTTTTGTCTTTTTGAAGCAAAGAAATAGGGCCACATTTGTTGGACTGTTTTGTCCCTATAGTTGAACTAAGAGTACTTTCAGTGGAGGTTTTATCTATTATTGAGGATGTCTAATTTTGGAAAAGTACTACTCCCTCCATTTCAAAAAGAATGGTAAACCAAACAACATATTAATTTATACATGAACAAAGATTTTTTCTCACAGACTAAATTAAGTTGCTACCTAGAAACAAGGGGGTCCCATGTCGTAAAAGGTCTACAAAGGTTAAGGAACAATGCTTCTGCTAAGAGACAAATTTAGTTAGGATGGTTTCACCAAAACCACTACTTTAAGTTTGGAGCATGTATAAATTTACAAAATTAGTATTTAAGTAGACACTTTAATTAGTATTTAAGTAGACACATAAAACTTACTGATAAAATTTACAAAATTACGAATTAACAAAGGTTTCCTTGATTGTCTTCCTTTGTACTTCGGGTACACAAAATCTGTATATTACAACACCAACTTCAACTTGAGTTCAAGTATAAACAAGAACACAATGAAATATATCAAATACCCTCAACACAAGATCAAAATGACCTTTCCAAGAGGTGTATTTTATTTTGTAGAAATTAAGATGAAACAGAAAATAGCCAAGTCGTCCGAATTCACGGTTTTCCTTAAGAAAATAATCCCCCTCACTGTACCCAAGGTTGTGGAATTTTTTCTCCCAGGATAAAATGGCTAACATGCCAACAGTAGCGGTACCTCAAACGGTTGGAATATCTTCAAACTCACAGAATATTTTGAGCGACCACACAAAATATTTTTGAGACAAGAAGAGAGTTTTTAATCTGAAAATTTCGTACTAAACCTGTGGAAGAAACCAGGTTTATATAGCCCCAACATGCCTCTTCTGAAAAGAGTCAATGGTTCACTCCAAAGGTTATACATTTGCTGTAAGTTCATGTCTGTTCATCAAAGATTGCATCTTTTCCTGAATAGTCATCTCATTTCATGAATCAGTGTGCCACTTCATTGAAGGATTACATCCTTCTGAAGCATCATTTTGAACCATTGCAACCTTCTGTAGCCTTAGTTCAGAACAATGTATCATTTTTGAAGCACTAGTTCAAAAATAATGCATCAGTTCACTTAAAACAGTGCAACTGTTACTGCATGTATATATAAATGGAGGTCCGAAACTGCAGGAAAAATTTTACTACATTTTTTCTTGTCATTCTTCGGAATTCAAATAAAGTTTGTCCAAAAAGATAGATCTCATCGATCATTTGCCAAATCCAAATCCAAATCCAAATCCGAAGCTGAAGCCGAAGCCAAAGACGAACCAAGCCGAGCGAGTGACGACGACGACGGTGCGAGGCATCTATTATTTCTTGCCTCACTTGTCATGTGGAGTAAGTGTCCTTGATTATAAACACTTTCAAGTTCTCTTCTTCCACCAATGTGGGAGAAAGAGTAAATTTTCTAATTTGGGAGTACACTTTTCATTTTAGTGTCTCCTTCCCCTCCACTATTTTATTCTCCATTTTTCCATTCACACTTCTTTCATATACTATGAACCCAACAATCCCCCACATGAATGGGGAATGACTATTTTTCATAAAAGTTTTACGGACAAGTATGTGATCATCAAGCAAAGACTGACTGCATCTAGATAAGTGGGTTTCCCTTTGAACTTTCCATAGTGAACATGCATTGAATGCACTCAGTCAATCGGTAGATTTGATATCTTTGAACCGTCAAGCTTTAATGTACACTTATACAATACATGTCACACAACCAGCCTTTTAATGTTTATGGTTCTCATGGTTTTATTTTTTTCAGCCATGAACATGTCTTAGTTTTATGAGAGCTTAGAGAATAGGCTTTTACTAACATTCTCTTTAAAGCGGCTTCCACTTCACCCTCGCAGAGGTGATTTCTAAACGTTCAATCCTGTAGGTTAAACTATTTGGTCAAATATGCCAAATTTAGATAATCATTAAAAAACTTTTCACCTAAGTCTTATCCTAGTTTACTATACATTGTCTACATCATGAGAATGGGTTGGGTAATTGATAATGTTGAACCTGTCAGACACAACTTTGTTTGATCTCCTTGAACCTAGCTCTTGGGATCTCCAGTATGCTAGGTAGAGTTACCGCCATGCTGACTCATCCTAGACTTTAAACCCATTTCCTTGGATGTTCTTTCCACTCCTTCTCTAGATAAGCCTTTTGTAAGTGGATCCGACATATTATCCTTTGACTTTACATAGTCAATAGTGATAATTCCACTAGAGAGAAGTTCCCTAATGGTATTATATCTCCGTCGTATGTGACGAGATTTACCGTTGTACATCATGCTCTCTGCCCTACCTATTATCACTTGGCTATCACAGTGTATACATACTGGTGCCACTGGCTTGGGCTTATATGGAATATCTTCCAAGAAATTCCGGAGCCATTCTGCTTCTTCACCGGCTTTATCTAATGAGATAAATTCAAACTTCATCATAGAGCAAGCGATATAAGTCTGTTTGGATGATTTCCAAGAAACTACTCCTCCACCGATAGTAAATACATATCCACTTGTGGATTTTACTTCGTTTGATCCGGTGATCCAACTTGCATCACTATATCATTCAAGTACCGCAGGATATTTATTATAATGCAAAGCATAGTTTTGAGTGTATTTAAGATAACCCAAAACTCTTTTCATTGCCATCCAATGAGTTTTATTAGGATTACTCGTGTACCGACTCAATTTACTAATTGCACATGCTATGTATGGTCGTGTACAGTTCATTATATACATTAAACATTCCAATACTCTTGCGTACTCCAATTGTGAGTCACTTTCACCTTCATTCTTTCGAAGTGCAAAGTTTACATCCAATGGAGTCTTGGCAATACCGAATTCCATATCCTTGAACTTGTCAATTACTTTTTTGATATAATGAGACTGTGAAATGCTAACCCTTGTGGAGTTTGATGGATTCTTATACCTAAGATCACATCTGCAACTCCAAGGTCTTTCATATCAAACTTGCTCCCAAGCATTCGTTTGGTTGCATTTATGTCACAAATATCTCTGCTGATGATCAACATATCATCCACATATAAACAAAAAATGACTTGGTGATTTGGTGTGTCTTTAATATATACACATTTGTCACATTCATTTATCTTGAATCTGTTTGCCAACATGGTTTGGTCAAACTTTGCATGTCATTGTTAGGTGCTTGTTTTAGTCCATAAAGTGAATTAACAAGTTTACACACCTTATTTTCTTTTTCTGAAACCACCAAACCCTCAGGTTGTTCTATGTATATTTCTTCCTCCAAATCTCCATTTAGGAATATGGTATTCACATCCATTTGATGGATTTGAAGATCATATACCACCGCCAAGGTGATTAACATTCGAATCGAGGTTATCCTTGTTACTGGCGAGTATGTATCAAAGTAATCAAGGCCTTCCTTCTGTTTGAAACCTTTTACTACAAGTCTTGCCTTGTATTTGTCAATAGTACCATCCGCCTTCATTTTTCTTTTGAAGATCCATTTAGAACCTAACGATTTATTTCCGGGAGGAAGGTCAACTAATTCCCATGTATGGTTGCTTAAGATTTAATCTATCTCACTATTGACTATCTCTTTCCAAAAGGATGAGCCTGACGATGACATCGCTTCTTTAAATGTTTGAGGCTCATTTTCTAAGAGAAATGTTACAAAATCCAATCCAAACAAAGTTGACATTCTTTGACGTGTACTACGTCTTGGATTTTTTTCATTATGTACATTCTCAATTGGTTCATATCGAGGTCGTTTAGATCCTCCACTAGACTGTTCATGTCTAATTTTATACGGGTAAATGTTTTCAAGAAATTCAACATTGTCTGATTCAATTACCGTATTTTTATTAATATCCGAATGTTTCGAATTTATGAATCAAAAATCGACATGCTTTACTACTTTTAGCATATCCTATGAACACACAGTCCACCATTTTAGGTCCTATCTTAACCCTTTTAGGTATAGAAACTTGAACCTTCGCTAGACACCCCCACACTTTGAAATATTTCAAGTTGGGCTTCCTTCCTTTCCATTTTTCGTAAGGAATTGATTGTGTCTTACTATGGAAAACTCTGTTGAGTATCTGATTGGTCGTAAGGATAGCCTCCCCCCATAAGTTTTGTGGTAAACCAGAACTTATAAGTAAGGTATTCATCATTTTCTTCAAAGTTCAGTTTTTTCTTTCCACAATTCCATTAGATTGAGGTGAATCTGAGGCCGTAGTTTGATGGATTATTCCATTCTCTACACATATTTGCGCAAAGGGAGATTCATATTCTCTGCCCCTATCACTTTTTATCATTTTGATCTTTTTTTCTAACTGATTTTCAACTTCAGTTTTATATTGCCTAAACGCATCTATTGTTTCATCCTTACTATTTAGCAAGTATACATAACAATATCTAGTGCAATCGTCAATAAAAGTTATGAAATACTTTTTCCCACCACGTGATGGTGTTGACTTCATATCACAAATGTCAGTGTATATTAAGTCTAAGGGATTGAAATTCCTTTCAATGAACTTATAAGGATGTTTTGCATACTTCGATTCCACACACGTTTGACACTTTGATTTATTGCACTCAAAGTTTGGCAAAACTTCTAAGTTAATCAGTTTTTATAACGTTTTGCAATTAACATGGCCTAAACGTTCATGCCATAAATCATAAGACTCAAGCAAAGAAGAAGAATTCAAACTTTTATTTATTTCATCAGTCATTACATTCATCTTATAAAGGTCTTCCGTCAGATAGTCTTTTCCTACATACATTTTTCCTTTGCTAATTACAATTTTTCTAGAAACGGTTACACATTTGAATCCATTCTTGTCTATAAGTGAAACAGAAATTAAATTCCTACGTAACTCCAGAACATACAAGACATTGTTAAGTGTCAAGATCTTTCTAAAGTCATTTTCAAGCATATTTTTCCTGTTCCTTCTACCTTAGCAGTAGTGGAGTTAGCCATGTAGATCATTTCTTCTACTTGAGTTGGAGCGAATGATGAAAACAACTCTTTGTTGGAACATACATGACGGGTGGCACCAGAATCCATCCATTATTCGTAAGGATTCCCCACCAAGTTGCATTCTGAGAACATAGCACACAGATCATCACATTCTTTGTTGGACTCAACCATATTAGCTTGGTCCTTTTTCTTGCCTTTCTTAAGGAGACAGATTTGCTATCTATCATTTTGAAGTCTAGGAACCGTGTAATAAGGAATTTCTTAATTTCTGCATCCTTCGTCTTATATTTTCGTTCAAGTGCCCCCCACAGTTCCGTTGATGTCTTGGTTCCTCTATAAACATTGTAGAGTTCGTCTTGGAGACCACTCAGAATATAATTCCTGCAAAAGAAGTCCGAATGTTTTCAAACTTCTACAATAACGAAGCGGTCTTTGTCCGAGGTTCCCTCAGGCATCTCAGGAGCTCTTCACTAGTGAACCGTTGCAGACATAAAGTGGTGAGGTAAGAAAACATCTTTTGCTGCCACAGCTTGAAGTCAATGCTCGAAAATTTTTTGAGCTTCTTCGCCTGTGCCATTGTTCGCGAAGCATTTGTGCGACAACGTCTGTGGGGGCAACTAATATTACCACATCAAGTCACACAAATACTCCGCCAACAATGGCACCGGCAAAGAAGCCCAAAAAATTTTCAGGCATTAACTTCAAGCGGTGGCAGCAAAAGATGTTCTTTTACCTCACTAATTTATGTCTGCAACGGTTCACTAGCGAAGACGCTCCTGAGGTGCCTGAGGGAACCTCGAAAAAAGACCACTTCGTTATTGTAGAAGCTTGGAAACATTCGGACTTCTTTTGCAGGAATTATATTCTGAGTAGTCTCCAAGACGACCTCTACAATGTTTATAGTGGAACCAAGACATCAAAGGAACTTTGGGGGACACTTGAATGAAAATATAAGACGGAGGATGCGGGAATTAATAAATTCTTTGTTGCACGATTCCTGGACTTCAAAATGATAGATAGCAAATTTGTTGTCTCTCAAGTACAAGAGTTGCAAGTCATCATACATGATCTCCTAAAAGAAGGTATATTTTTTAAAAATACCTTAGTTGACCAAATTATAAATGTTCTTAATACTCTCATAAACTATTTTGTAGGTTTAATTGTGAATGAAGCTTTCCAAGTAGCAGCGATAGTTGAAAAGCTACCACCTTTGTGGAAAGACTTCAAAAACTACTTAAAGCATAAATGCAAGGAGATGACTGTTGAAGATCTTATTTTTCAACTTCGTATCAAAGAGTATAATAAAGCTGCCGAAAGAAGGTCAAAAGGGAATTCTACAATTAATGAATCACATATTGTAGAAGATGATCAAAATAATTCTAAGAAAAGAAAGAAAGTTGAACAAGAAAGCAATCAATCCAAGAAGAAATTCAAGGAAAAATGCTTCAATTGTGGCAAGATTGGCCACAAGTCCACGGATTTTCGTGCCCCTAAGAGAGGCAAGAAAAAGGATCAAGCTAATATGGTTGAGTCCAGCAAAGAATATGATGATTTGTGTGCTATGTTCTCAGAATGCAACTTGGTGGGGAATCCTCGCGAATGGTGGATGGATTCTGGTACCACCCGCCATATATATGCTAACAAAGAGTTATTTTCATCATTCGCTCCGGCCTAAGTAGAAGAAATGATCTACATAGCTAACTCCCTGCTAAGGTAGAAGGAACAGGAAAAATATGCTTGAAAATGACTTCAGGAAAGGTCTTGACACTTAATAATGTCTTGTATATTCCGGAGTTATGTAGGAATTTTATTTCTGTTTCACTTCTAAACAAGAACGCATTCAAATGTGTAACCGTTTCTGAAAAAATTGTAATTAGCAAAGGAGAAATGTATGTAGGAAAAGGTTATCTGACGGAAGGCCTTTATAAGATGAATGTAATGAATGTTGAAATAAATAGAAGTTCGAATTCTTCTTATTTGTTTGAGTCTTATGATTTATGGCATGAATGTTTAGGCCATGTTAATTACAAAACGTTACGAAAACTGATTAACTTAAAAGTTTTGCCAAACTTTGAGTGCAATAAATCAAAGTGTCAAACATGTGTGGAATTGAAGTATGCAAAGCATCCTTACAAGTCCGTTGAAAGGAATTTCAATCCCTTAGACTTAATACACACTAACATTTGTGATATGAAGTCAACACCATCACGTGGTGGGAAAAAGTATTTCATAACTTTTATTGAAGATTGCACTAGATATTGTTATGTCTACTTGCTAAATAGTAAGGATGAAGCAATAGATGCGTTTAGGCAATATAAAACTGAAGTTAAAAATCAGTTAGACAAAAAGATCAAAATGATAAGAAGTGATAGGGGTGGAGAATATGAATCTCCCTTTATGCAAATATGTATAGATAATGGAATAATCCATCAAACTACGACCCCATATTCACCTCAATCTAATGGAATTGCGAAAAGGAAAAACTAAACTTTGAAGAAAATGATGAATGCCTTATTTATAATTTTTGGTTTACCACAAAACTTATGGGGGGAGGCTATCCTTACGGCCAATCGTATACTCAACAGAGTTCCCCATAGTAAGACACAATCAATTCCTTACAAAAAATGGAAAGGAAGAAAACCCAACCTGAAATATTTCAAAGTGTGGGGGGTGTCTAGCGAAGGTTCAAATTTCTATACCTAAAAGGGTTAAGATAGGACCTAAAATGATGGACTGTGTGTTCATAGGATATGCTAAAAGTAGTAAAGCATGTCAATTTTTGGTTCATAAATCCAAACATCCGAATATTAATGAAAATACGGTAATTGAATCAGACAATGTTGAATTCCTTGAAAACATTTACCCGTATAAAATTAGACATGAACAGTCTAGTGGAGGATCTAAACGACCTCGAGATGAACCAAGTGAGAATGTGAATAATGAAGAAAATTCAAGACGTAGTACACGTCAAAGAACATCAAATTCATTTGGATCGGATTTGGTAACATTTCTCTTAGAAAATGAGCCTCAAACATTTAAAGAAGCGATGTCGTCGTCAGACTCATCCTTTTGAAAAGAGATAGTCAATAGTGAGATAGATTCAATCTTAAGCAACCATACATGGGAATTGGTTGACCTTCCTCCCGAAAATAAATCATTAGGTTCTAAATGGATCTTCAAAAGAAAAATTAAGGCGGATGATACTATTGACAAATACAAGGTAAGACTTGTAGTAAAAGGCTTCAAACAGAAGGAAGGCCTTGATTACTTTGATACATACTCGCCGGTAACAAGGATAACCTCGATTCAAATGTTAATTGCCTTGGCAGCGGTATATGATATTCAAATCCATCAAATGGATGTGAAGACCACATTCCTAAATAAAGATTTGGAGGAAGAAATATACATGGAACAACCTGAGGGTTTTGTGGTTCTAGGAAAAGAAAATAAGGTGTGTAAACTTGTTAAGTCACTTTATGGACTAAAACAAGCACCTAAGCAATGACATGCAAAGTTTGACCAAACCATGTTGGCAAACAGATTCAAGATAAATGAATGTGACAAATGTGTATATATTAAAGACACACCAACTCACCAAGTCATTGTTTGTTTAAATGTGAATGATGTGTTGATCATCAGCAGAGATATTTGTGACATAAATACAACCAAACGAATGCTTGGGAGCATGTTTGATATGAAAGACCTTGGAGTTGCAGATGTGATCTTAGATATAAGAATCCATCGAACTCCACAAGTGTTAGCATTGTCACAGTCTCATTATATCGAAAAAGTACTTGACAAGTTCAAGGATATGGAATTCGGTATTACCAAGACTCCATTGGATGTGAACTTTGCACTTCGAAAGAATAAAGGTGAAAGTGACTCATAATTGGAGTACGCAAGAGTATTGGGATGTTTAATGTATATAATGAACTGTACACAATCAGACATAGCATGTGCAATTAGCAAATTGAGTCGGTACATGAGTAATCCCAACAAAACTCATTGGATGGCAATAAAAAGAGTTTTGAGGTATCTTAAATACATTCAAAACTATGTTTTGCATTATAGTAAATATCCGGCGGTACTTGAAGGACATAATGATGCAAATTGGATCACCGGATCTAACGAAGCAAACTCCACAAGTGGATATGTATTTACTATCGGTGGAGGAGTAGTTTCTTGGAAATCATCCAAACAGACTTATATCGCTTGTTCTACAATGGAATCTGAATTTATCTCATTAGATAAAGCCGGTGAAGAAGCAGAATGGCTCTGAAAATTTTTGAAAGATATTTCATATTGGCCCAAGCCAGTGGAACCAGTATATATACACTGTGATAGCCAAGCAGCAATAGGTAGGGCAGGGAGAATGATGTATAACGGTAAATCTCATCACATACAATGGAGACATAATACCGTTAGAAAACTTCTCTCTAGTGGAATTATCACTATTGACTATGTAAAGTCAAAGAATAATGTGTCGGATCCACTTACAAAAGGCCTATCTAGAGAAGGAGTGGAAAGAACATCCAAAGGAATAGGTTTAAGGCCTAAGACGAGTCAGCATGGCGATAAATCTACCTAGCAGACTGGAGATCCCAAGAGCTAGGTTCAAGGAGATTAAATAAAGTTGTGTCTGACAGGTTCAACATTGTCAATTACCCAACCCATTCTCATGATGTAGACAATGTATAGTAAAAACAAGGATAAGACTTAAGGTTAAAAGTCTTTTAATGATTATCTAAATTTGGCAGATTTGACCAAACAGTTTTAATCTACAGGATTGAACATTTAGAAATCACCTATGTGAGGGCAAAGTGGAAGCCGCTTCAAAGAGAATGTTAGTAAAGGCCTATTCTCTATGCTCTAATGAAACCGGAACGTGTCATGGTTGAAAAGAACAAAACCATAAGAACCATAAACGTTAAAAGGCTGGTTGTATGACATGTATTATCTAGGCATACATTAAAGCTCGACGGTTCAAAGATATCAAATCTACCGATTGACCAAGTGCATCCGATACATGTTCACTACGAAAAGTTCAAACGGAAACCCACTTATCCAGATGCAATCAGTCTTTGCTTGATGATCACATACTTGTCTGTAAAAATTTTACGAAAAATAGTCATTCCCCATTCATGTGGGGAATTATTGGGTTCATAGTAAATGAGAAGTGTGAATGAAAAATGGAGAAAAACTAAGTGGAGAGAAAAATTGAGATCACACCAATATGGAAAGTGTACTCAAAAATAGGAAAGCTTACTAAATTCTCCCACATTGGTGGGAGAAAGAAGCTTTAAAGTATTTATATTGTGAAACACACTCCCACATGGATAAGTGAGGCAAGGAATAAGAGTTTCCTCACGCCGTCGTCATCGTCGCTCGATCGGCTCGGCTTCGAATTCGAATTTAGATTTGTCAAATGATCGATTGATGAGATCTATATTTTTGGACAAACTTTATTTAAATTCCAAAGAATACCAAGGAAAAATGCAGTAAATTTTTACTGCAGAGTTTTGGTGCTCTATTTATACATGCATACAGAAGTTCGAACTGATGCAATACTTCATCGAACTGGTGCCACTATTTCGGTGAATGATGTGTCCGTAATCACGAACACATTTAAGGCCTTTAACGTAGAATAATTGTGAGGCCTTATGCAACTTTTGTCATTTTTGATGTGTTTATATTAATTTTACAGATTAAGCAAATGGGATAGAAAACCAGCAAGAATGGAGGCAAAGAAGTTGACATCTGGAGAAATCTGAAGAAAGGTGTGGCTGAGGACATTTGTGACAAGGCGTTAGCCCCATGATAGGCTATCACAGTTGTCATAAAATGTAATCAGGGAGTTGGCATGAAGTGAATGTTGTGACGACATCTGCTGATAAGACGTCAAAAGTGTGACAAGCCGTCAGAATCATCGTTACCCTTAGGCAGAAATTATCAAAATAGAGGAGGAGCTGACGACATTCATAATATGCCATCGGACTCCTGATAGGACGTCATGATCATCGTCAGCCTGAGACAGCAAAAGCCAACATTAAATAGAATCTGACAATTCTGTGATTGGCCGTCACGGGCGTCGTCGTCTATTCTGAGGAAAATCTGAAATGCAGGAAGTTTTGTGATGGCAGTCACGACATACCGTCAAGATCCTGATAGGACGTTATAATTGCCGACAACCGTAGGAAACAAGAGTTGAAATTGCAGAGAAGTTGACGGCATCTGTGACAGACTGTCAAGATCGTGATAGGATGTTACGGACGCCGTTACCTAATCCGAAGAAAATAAGAAATTTTAATATTATTTTCTTATTAAGGATCGACTATTTAAAGACTTGTTTTAGGGTTTTTATATTATTATTCATTGAGGAATCTATTTTACAACATACGACTTTTCTTTCTGTCTATCTCAAGAACAATATTTTAGAGTATTGCCTTGTGATTCAAATACAAGTTCACTTTTGATTTCATTCATCGTTGTAAGTTAATCCTTTCAATTATGAATTCAACTTGTGTACTTATCTATTGCATCATGAGTGGCTAAACATCTTTAACCTGGATTGTGGGATCTAGGGTTAGGTCATGATAAGGTGTTAATTAATTACTCAAGGTTTAGTAGGTGTTAGGATTTCTTGGTAATTTTGATATTATAACTTATGTCTGTTGGTTGCAAACAATAGGCGTACCTACTTTGGTTTGCTTGAGAAAGAAATCATAAACAGTAGGAAGTGAATTATCGACGGGGACTCGGAAAGGCTTCGTTTAATAATCAGTAAATCTAGGCAGTGAGTTGCGATTCCCTAAGTTCGAGAGGATTAGGAAATTAGACGCTTGAATAGGTCGAGAGATATTTGAGCATACCATCGATAAAGATAGCTTGTCATCCTAACCACCGTGAGAACCTTGAGTTATTTGTAGCATCTGTCATGTACCGTAAACCCTAGTGAACATAATCCCGGTTATTTCATAAAAATATTATTTACAAGCATTAATTTCAAAGTGACTAACAATTGTCTGAGAAATTTAAACCCCCATTTCAGGAAACAGTAAACTACCAGTGAATTATTTCGTAAACAACTTGAGTTCACACCCTATTCCCTGTGGGATTCGACCCCAACCTAGTTGGGTTTTATATTGACAACGATTGCTTACACCCATTCCAGAGTGTAGTTTGAGCGTTATCAGTGAACAGATGTCCTGTTTCGGTAAACTGATGCATTGTTTCGACGAATTGACACACTTATTCACGAAATGGCATGCCTGTTCAGAACAGTCACACTGTTTGGACGAATGCTATAACAACCTGCTTTCTTCCACAGGTTTTGGTACGAAAATTTCAGAATACAAAATTACTTCTTGTCTTCCAAATTACTCTGTGTGATCAATCAAAACGTTCGGTGCGTTTGAAGATATTCCAACCGTTTAAGGTACCGCTACAGTTGGTCTGTTTAGCCATTTTATCCTGGGAGGAAACTCCACAACCTCGGATACAGTGAGGGAAATTATTTCCTTAAGAAAACTCTGTGAATTCGGACGACTTGGCTATTTTCTGTTTCATCTTTATTTCTGAAAGAATAAAATACACCTTTTGGAAAGGTCATTTTGATCTTGTGTTGAGGGTATATGATATACTTCATTGTGTTCTTGTTTATACTTGAACTCTAGTTGAAGTTAGTGTTCTTCATATACTGATTCTGTGTACCCAAAGTACAAACGAAAATAACAATTAAAGGAAAGGCAAAACCCTAACAATGAATTGAGGCAGTTGGGAATATACATATTGAGGAGATGAGTAATGTTTGGAGGTAAATTATACATGATTGACAACTTTGGGAAATTAATGAATAGTGATGAGTACTTCTTTATATAGAAAAACTTTTATTTTATCGGATTAAATTTTAAAAGTTTGATATTTAATGTCTTTTTTTTTTTGGTAAGGATATTTGATCTTGATTACTTATTAAATACTCTCTTGATTCAAAATAATTAATTTTCTTTCTAAAAATATTTATTTAAATTTAATTATTTATTTTATTAAATCAATAAAAAATTATTATGTTCTTTTAATACCATTTCTATAATAAAAAAACTAAATAAATTATATATATTTAAATTTTTAAAGTTTAATTAACAAGGCTAATTTTGATAAAATAAATTTCTAATAAATATTTTTTCTTAAGTAGAGTGTCAAGTCAACAAGAAACAATTATTTAAAATGAGTACTAAATTAAATTTTGAAAATAGCTAATCAATATTGAATACTCACCTTAAAGATCTTATATTATCTTGTGTGTGTGATTATAACTATCAATTTTTACTTATCATTCATGAATAATAATAATAATAATAATAATAATACCTTTTATTACTATCCAAAATTTAAGTATTTTCTAAACATAACATAGCTAATTGATATAACTAAATTCATCGAGAATTCAAATTTGAGGACTTTGGTTATGCATTTATTTTTAAGCTTGGTGTGTTGTATTAGCGTAACCTCTTTTGAAAGCCATTGCTAGAATTTTAAGAAAATTAAGTATGCTTACTCATTTAGTTCAAATTTATTTATCATATTTTGACTTGAGAATTACCTGTATTAATTGATATTTAGTAATAAATATTAAAAAATATTTTAAAGAATAAGTGATTAATGTTAGGGTAAAATATGAAAAAATAAATTTGTCTTGATTTATCATAAATAACGAGTAAAAATCAACATCAAATTAAAAAAAAATAGTCACAAATAAATTCGAACAGAGGAAAACTTCTAACTTATCTATTTATTTGTAATTTTTCTTCCAAAAAACTATAAATATAATAAAGAAATATAGTTTTACCGATAAAGGGAAAAAAATGATTTTGAAGACTAGAATCTTCCAAATTCCTTTTATACTAAGAGTCCGTTTGGATAACATTAACAAATAATGTGATTAAAAGTTTAAAATAAGTGCTTATAAATTAATCAGATAAATGTTTGAATAGAAGTACTGAAATCGAAAAAAGATTGTTGGTGTATTTGGTAAACAAATGATGTTAAACACGTTTTTATTGTTAAAATGACTTAAATATTTGTAAAGTTGTTAATACCATAAATAAGGTAAATTATTTATATTTTTTAGTTCTAAAATAAAAATTTTAAGCAATCCTCCGATGTAATGATGAATTGGGTGAAAAAAGGAGAAAGATGGAAAGAAAATTGGAGGGAAGCGACAAAGAGAAAAAGAAAGAAAACTCATATATTTAAGGATTACAACTTCAGGATATTGATGAAATTGGAGGAAAATATAAGAGATAAAAAAATAAATGTTTCAGGAAATTACATTGGATGACCCCCATAGAGCATTTCATAAGTAAAAAATACAACGACGTAGTGTTGCCTTACCTAATGTACGTAATTTGTTGTTTGAAAATTCTTGGATAAGTCATTCTTCTAAGGCAAGAGTTGGAGAACTTTTCATAAATCAAGACATAGCGTGGTAGTATTAACTTTTACTCATAGGCATAACTTATTGTTTGAAAGTCCTTGAGCTAAGTATTGCCTCTAAGGTAAGAGTTATAGAACATCTCATAACTCAAAACACAATGTGATAGTGTCAACTCTTGCCCATGAAACATAACTTATTATTTGAAAATCATAAGTCTTGTCTTTAAAGCAAGATTTAAACACATATCATAAATCAAAATACAATATGGTAGTTTCAACTCTTACCCATTGAGCGCAATTTGTTGTTTGGGAATTGAAGAAATAAAAAATAAATAAATGTTGTGAAAAAATGAAGAAAAATATTTTAAAAGAAAAAATCAAAGACAAAAAGAAAATATAGAAGTTGAGAGGATAAAAGAAAAAAAGATAAAGGTTAAGAAAAAAAAACATAAAATAAAATAAAAATAAAGGCTGATTGTTTTTTTTTTTAAAGGAAGAGAAAAGAAAAGAAAAAAAAACTAAAAAAAAAAAAGTTGAGAGGACAAAAAGAAAAAAGCAAGGGCTGAGTTCTTTTTTTTTAAAGAAAAAAAGAAAAAAAAATAAAATCAAAGTAAAATAAAAAAGAAAAAGATAGAAGTTGAGAGGAGAAAAAAAAAAGAATGGTTGAAATTTATTTTAAAAAAATAAAATAAAAAAAGAAAATTAAAATAAAATAAATAATAAAAATAAAAATTGAAAGATAAATAAGTATGTAGTTATTTAGAAATATTTGAGATATAGAAAGACAAATAAGTAAGTGTTCTACATTTAAAAAAAAAAAAAAGGAATACTAATTTTGTTAGGACTTTTCTTATGGTGACAAAAAAGTAAAGTGACTCATTAGTTAGGTAGTTTATTCTAAATTTTTTGGTCAAATCTAAAAAAAGTTTAATCTAAAGAGCAAAAAACTAGGAGTACCCAACTTCTCACATTTTATTTTTTTTAATTAGTTTTTAGTTTCTCTTTTAAGCATTTTTTAAATTTTACCAAAGATCTAAAAAAAATAAAAAATTAGTTTGACCTGATTTTAATCTCATCCAAACAGGCTATAAACAAGGGGTAAAGCGATGATGTGCATGTGTATTACTATTATATATAAGTATCAATTAGCTGACAGCTCAAGCAGATAGTTAGCGGTTTGTCATATTTGCTTTCAGCTATCTGCTTGTGATCAAGGATATTTTTGTAATTTAAGATTTTTTGTTTTAATTTAATTATTTTATTTTTATTCTTAATTTGTTATATATTTAAAAATTACGTAAAAAGATTTATATAATTACAATAATTAAAATTATAATTAATAATTTTAATTATTTGAAGACACATAAAAAATTGTTGACTCAAAATTATATCAGTACAACATAAATTGAGATTTGTAAATTTGACATTTCTATAAAAAAAATTATAAATCACAATAATAGTCAAATTAAAATATATTTGAAAGATGTAACAAAAATTTATTTGACTTTATAAATTCTAGCAATGTCATATAAATGAGGATAGACGGAGTAACATATATTACTTAAAAATAATTACGTAGAAAGTCATATAAATCATAATAAATAACATCTAAAACTATAAAACAAATTTGATTGACTTTCTCAAATATTCCATCAATGCCACAAAATTGAGATAAAAAAATTATATAAATTGGACCCGTGTGATACATACATATATATATATATATATATATGTATGTATGTATCGTACCCTTAGGAATTATTTGATGTGAGGTATAATTATAATAGTCCTGAGATAAAATATAGAATTATTTTATTCAATAATTGGTTAAAGGTATTACTTAGCCAAAGGATTATTAATCGCACCATTTATGCCTTAGTGATAGAATAAATCTATATATAATATAAAGGAGAGTCGTGAATGAGGGTGATATAACACCTCTCTATGACCTTCATTCCTATCAGTCTATTTCCTTTTTTTTTTTTTTTTTTAATATTGTTTCTACTTTTAAAATTATATGCTATGTAAAAAAGAAACATTATCAAAAGTCACTCATTTAAATCTTTTAATTATGTTTAATGTATTAAGTTTTTCTTCTTTCAGAGATAATATACACGTTGCAACACTAACTATTAACTAATAGAAATAATTGTGGAACTTTGAAAACCTGGTAACAATATAATTGTGTACTTAGTGATAGCCTATTTATGTTCCCATTAATTACTTTTTTACTTAGTACTACTTAAGGTAGCAATTGTTGGTATCACAGAGACTGACTGCATCCTCATATTTTAGGGAGTACAATTGACAATAATAGTATCTTCATGGAGGTTTCTTACATTTTATTTAGTTATTCTGTTGACTGTTGTAATAACTTTTACACATAAATTTTCTTAATGAAAAATGCTCAACGTCAATGAAAAGTGTGAATCAACACAAATCTCACGTCTCAAGAAAAAAACAATACTTGCACACATCTAGCGCATATCATTGATGTGATGGTAATGATTGCATTTATAAAGTTGTGGCCTTAACTTTTTGAGAATTAAATTATATATGTATGTATTGTGTTGCACCTTTTCCGCATTCTTATTTGATTTTTCATCATTTAATGATTTTCTGGTTATTTGTATGATTGTATATTTGTTTGTATCATTTGTACCTAGATTATTCATCATGAAAACGCTAAGGTGGATTCAAGATTCAATTTTGTGGGTTCAATAATTAAGGTTATTTAAATCCACTGTACTTTTAAAGTTATGAGTTCATATCTACTATTTTTTATAATTTTAATAGATTTTCATTACATAAAAGTATTAGTTTCTGATGAAGTTGATATCATTAAGTTAGATTCCCCGTGGTTTTGTATCACTTTGTAGGTAATGTTCCAATTTATTTTTATTTTTTCAATCTAATTGTTCTTTTATCACTAAAAATTCTACATCGGCTTTAAAAGCTCTACAAATTGCTTGAATGAAAAGTTTATTTTCTCTAAGAAAATATCATCAAGGAATTTATCAAGAATTTGGTAGCATTTTTAAAATACATTTATATGATTTATGTTTTGATCTAAATATGTTTTGTTAAGTCGTTTATATGTAAACTTGTATCATTTAAATAAAATGTCACTTTCTTTGTATCTTTCATATATAACATGAGTAATTTCATGGATAGTCACCCATGTTTTCACAATTATCGACAAATATCACTTTCGTTTCTTTTATGACAAGAATATCACTCAACTATTCCTATTTTCCTAAAAAAAATATTTGGCACTTTAAAAACATTTCTTCTCTCCTAATTTGCATGTCATGTCATTAATTTTTTTAATTATATATAAGAAATAGATGTATTTAACTTATCAAACTTATTTAACTAAAATTTAGTCTTATTTCTTTTAAAAGATAAATACACATGATATATTTATTATTGAAGAACAATTTAGTTATATACTTTAAATTTTATATTTATTTTGTCTTTCTTAAAAAATAGAAATAAATTATATTTATTCTTTATTCGATATGAGAAAAAATACACCACATGATAAAAATATTAGATAATCACACAGCTAAAGGATTGCATTATTTTTATTTGGTACTTTTAAAATTTTTTAAAATTTATTTATTTCACGACTTAATAATATTTTTAAAACTCAAGATATTTATAAGAATTGGTACTAATTTAATTTTTTTTTTTGGTTATTTATTTCATATGCTAAAGATTCTTAAAATGTAAAAGATATAAAAATGACGGCTTTCGATTTTTCATATACGTACTAAATGTACTATTATTGAAGGAAAGAAAAATTATTTAGTCATGAAACAAATTAATCTTTTTAAAAAATTATTAGAAAAAAGATCTAATATTACAAATGAATTTTTGAAATAGTACCCCACCAATTATCGCTTGCTTTTTGCAGGTTTAGGATGTGGAGCAGATATAAATTGGTGTTTAATTAAATAACCAGATAAAATATAGTGTAATAGAAACAAAAATTAAAATGAAAAAATGAAATTAAAAATAATAAATTTCTATTTTCTAAAGTTTTTGTCTATGTTAACTTTGCGGATTTACTTGATTTATTTATGAAATTTACTTAGGGAAAATCTGCACGGAGAATCCATTTTCTTACTATTTTCTTATCAAAAGGATCTTACATAAAATTTTGCAGGTGATCTACATACGAATTAAAATTTTCAGATGATAATTACCTTTAAGATTTTTCTATTGAATTTTACTAGACAAAATAAATAAATAAATAAATTCTAAGATTTTCTCCTTCAGATTTTGTTTGATAGAAAAAAGTTGTAGGTTTTCCATCATATTAGTTTGGTTGAAAAAACTTGTAGAGAATTAGGTTATTGGTAAATTTCTTTGCAAATTCTCTCTATAAAAACAATATTATGTAATTTAATTTTATAGTTCATAAGACGTAGGTTTGAATAAATGAACTTGAAGAATTAAATAAGTTTATAATTAAGAAAATAAAAGATTTTAACAACATGACTGTCGAGCAGGAGAGAAGAAAGTTTTTAAAGTGTTAAGTATTTTTTTGAGGAAAATAGAGATAGTTGGGTGATATTCTTGTCCTAAAAAAATAAAAGTAATATTTATAGGTAATTATGAAAACATAGATGACTATCTATGGAAATTCCTCTATACAACATTGGTGTTTGTGTGGAATCAGTAGTATGAAATAGGCGTTAATATTTTTTTTTCGTAGTTGCTTAAATTATTGTTAGTGTTATATTAATAGGCAGAATTTTTTAATTGATATTAATAAATTATATGGTTCTTCTTTTTTTCTTTTCTTTTTTATCTTTCAAATAAAATTTAACTTTAAAATTATAGCATGAATTCATTAATATTTTTCTTTTCACAGAATAACCGCGCGAAGCGCGATTGAATTCACTAGCTATTCCATAGATTTGATGAAATAGCTATATAGCTAATTCCAAAATTAATTGTTCCGAAATAATTTATTACCAATCGAACGATCCCTTACAGAGGCGGATCTAGGATTTCGAGGTTGCGGGTGCCATGTCACTTTTAACGTTAAAGCTACTACTCAATAATGATACTTTTTATGAGCGTCCCACTGGAATTTGGCTTGTTAGTAAGAGATTTTTGAAGGAAAATTTCATTGAAACATTATCGAAAAACCTAATTTTTACGAATTCAGTTGGAAATTAGTTAATTTTTTGCTTTACATTTTGTTGTTTACACTGCCCCAAATAAGACAAATATTTTGTCGATTTTATAGACTTTGAGTTTCGATTTGATTATTTGTCTTTTCAATTTGTATAGACAAATAGATCAAATAATAAAAATGTGATTATTATTATAAAAACTATCGAAAACAACCTTTCTACTTTCCCGGAGGTAGTGTATGGACTGCATATATTTTACCCTCTCCAGACCCCACTATGTGGGAATACACTGAATTTGTTGTTGTTGTTGTTGTTATTACTATAAATTGTGTAAACAAGAGTTAAATTCAACTTATCAGTCAGCGTGAAAGTACAAAATAGTTGTCAACATCCAATGGATATTTCCAATTCTATTGCTAAGAAATTATAACATCAAGCCAAGCATCATTATTATGATTTACGAGGAGAGGTTAACTATAAATTTGAAGGAAGAAGGAATCTTCAACTATGTTCTACACTTACGTTAAAAATTCTTAAACAAAGATTACTCAAAAAAAAGAGTCAAACAAAGATTAAGTCAAGAGGAAAAAAACTTATAGAAAATAGAATAGCGATCAAAAAGTAACAAAATAATGCTAGCGTCTGAATTTGAACTCTGGTATACTACGTGAAATTTCAGCGCATTTGCCACTGATACTACTTCCTCAATTGCTGCACCGGGTGGCACTTAAATAATATACCGATTTTCTTCAAAATATATATATACACACAGTTTTTCGATCGAAGTTTGCACCCGAAGTTTGCGGGTGCCATGCCACCCCTATTAGATCCGCCCCTGCCTTAGTATACACTTTCTTCTTTTTTTTTTACTATGAAGCCTCTCTCTCTCTCTCTGCAAGTCAGCTATTTTAATTTTCATTTGGCACCAAATATACTTCCCAACGAAAAGCCATTTGCCTCTCCTTTACTACATAGCTAGTTTAGTGCACATATATCTTAGCAATCATGACAATCTTTTAATATAATGTATAACATAATTATATCATGATTCTTCAAAAATTATTCTAATAACACAAATTTAACATAACTAATATTTTATCCAGACATGAGATGTATATCTCAAGCTTCACCAAGAAGTCGAAGAAAAGCATAGAAAAATATGCTTAAGAAGAAGAGGTGGGAAACAGTGAATTCAAAAATTCGGCTCTACGGGTTCTCTCCATTTCTTCATCCTCAGATATCTCATTGAGATACTGCTGCAGCCAAGTTACGTCAACATTGGCATCCTTGGCGACAGAAGCAATATCTTTCATAGCTTTGACTGAAGAAGAACGAACAGCACCAGTTTTCAGCTCCCTGACGGCATCACAAACAACATCAAGCAAGAAACCTCTGGTATACGGTGACTTATTGTGGCAGTTTTCTGCAATGTCACCGTACTTGGCGAAAATGGCATCAAGTATAGGAGCACTGCACGCTAGTACACGATAGCCATGTACATCAACCCTTTCACTGCATACATCATCAGTTGATTTTCCCTGCCAATTTTTCGAGCATAGACAGGTGTTATCAAAGAAATATAAGATTTAAAAGCACCAAAAGCGCAGAGCACAACTAAAGCACAAGCAGCAAGCCTTAGCAAGAAAAGCACTATGGAAACAAAGAAAAATATACATGTAATGCAAAAACACAAATATAGTTGATTTGACAAAACAACAGAAAAATTAATTTAAGCTGCATATTAGAAATAAAAATCATGTCAATCAAATTCAATGCCATTATAAATTTTTGATTTAGATGAAAAGATGTTTTAAGTTTTTCGCGGCTAGTTTCTTACACTAAATTTCTAATCATATTCCTAATCACTAGAAGTTTAGTCAAAGTGTTTTCTTAACAGTAATGCATTAGATTGTCAACTACAGTTATTTGTTAGACATAGCTCACTGATGAAGAACCACATGCCTTAGCTGCTTGAGCCCTACCCTGACGCGCCAATTAAATGAGGTGAAGTGCACTACTCAGGCTCACCAAGCTAATGTTCATGCACACCTTAATCGAAGCTTTCATAACACTGGTATCTAAGGTGTGTACATCCTGAGGCAACATATCCAATACTTCCGTTGTTTTACTCCAGCAGTTTTGCAGAGTTATTGGACCATAGTCAAAGTTGATGTGATGGAGACCGAAGGCAGTTCCCTTATGTTGGAAGACCTTTCTGCCTCTCTTTGAATGAGAGGTTCAAGAAGGTCGGCTAATTTTTCCTATCTCCTATGATTTCGTCTTCCACGAGCTCATATATGATACCAAACGGTCCAAAGAAGACACAAAACAGCCACAAGACGTCACAAAACAGTCCACAACAACAAGACACTAAAATCGGCACAAGAACACAACACAAGAAACGAAATGCAATATATTAAAGAATAAATAGATTGAAAAAGGAGTGTATAGACCCTAAGAACCCTAAGATATATTAAATCTAAGGACCTTACAACCTACACAAACTATCACCAATCTCCCACGTAGACACAAGATCGGAGTCCACCTCCCAAGCATCGACGTTTCTAATCAAAATACAACCACTAGTGAATCCACACTAGTTTCTTGTCCTAGTTTCAGTTTGCCTCAAAGGAGAGAGGACTTGATGTTTCAAAAGTCATACAAGACTTACAAATATCATCTAAAATCTAAGTAATGAAACCCTACATTGTTCTTTATATAGTGTATTACATAATAGAAACTAAAGTGACCAAAAGGCCCTTGAGTGTGAGGCGCCTATCAAGTGTAGTCCAAGTGTAGTGTATGGACGGTTTTGGTGCATCATTAGGTCCTCTTTGGCTCTTCAATTGCACACACCAAGTCTCGGGTCCACCACGCACTCTCATAGGTCCATATCCGTGATTATTCTTGTATCATCCTCTCCATCTTGAGAGGAATTTGTCCACAAATTCACGGCTTCACCTCGTTCAATTGGTCATTTCAAAAGAAACATACTCAAAACAGTCCGCAAAAACACATGAGGAGCCCAATAACACAAGTCTCGGTCAACATCTTCATTTTGAACCTCGGTTTCCTCTCCATCTTGAGCCTTGTCTTCAATCTCATCCGAAACACATCCCACCTCTTTTCTTGGTGGCGGGTTCCTTGTGGTTCCCTACGTCTTCCCCTCAACTTCCCTTCCATTATATAAGCATCATTGTAGGCTCCATGTCCCTCATGTTCCTTTCTACCATACTCCTCTATATGGACATATCGGTTTTGGGGAAGTGGAGTTTCGGTTGAGAGGATTGTTTTGGTAATGTGAAGCTTCGGTTGTGGAGCTTGGATGGGAGGAAATTGGCTTCCAAGTCCTTCTTTTTGGGCTTGATCAAATTGACGGGGAAGTGACCTATTTAGGTCTCGGATTGGAGGGCATTTGGTGGCTTGGGTTATGTCTATGTCACTTGGTGGTGGTCTTGGAGGATTGATCGTTTGAGGTAAAGTTTCGGACGAGAGTTCCTTCGACTCTCCACTTGTTCCAACCTCTCAAGTATAGTAGACATATCCGAGCTAATTTTTTCAAGGCCCGCATTCGCCTTAGCCATGTCTCGGGAAATAGCATCAAGGTGGGCCAAAATGGCTTCCATTATGGCCAAGAAGTTACCTACAAAACAGAAAACAAGTTAGTTGTACAAAGGGGTGACGTGGCAGCCTTTGATTGGTTGCGGATAGTGACGTGGCAAATTTGGAATGGTTGTAGAATTTGCAAAATTTAGTGTTTTTCCAACTTGTGGATGAGTGAATTCGGTTTTGGAGCTTTTTCCACATTCAAAATAGGTTGACTTTCTTTGCACCTTTTGGGCAAAACACCTTTTTGAAGGGTGATTGGCTCTTTCCTCTTTTGGTTAGTCTGGAAAAGTCCCCTTACTCCCTTTTGGTAACTAGTCTTTTTGAAAGCCTTTTTGTCCCTTACTACTTTGGTATAGTCTTGGAACAAACAAGAAGACTACACTCTTCCATTTGGTCTTAAGATCAACACTACTTATTGAAGGTTCTTCTTGTCACAAGACATGAAGATTGACCAAGAACACCAAGAACCTTCAACAAGATTTGAAGACCAAGGTTCAAGTTGAACCTCCCAACAACAACACCTCTTTCAAACACAAATCCACAACAACAATACCAACAACACACCTTTAAACTTCAGATTTTCACAACCACAAGACACCAAAAACGTTCAAATTTGAACCCACAACAACAACACCATCCACACTTTGGCCCACCCTTTGAATCCGCACAACAACAACACAAAAAAGGAACCCAACTTGGATCTTGATTCTAATAGTGATAGTGAAGAAGAAACTAACACCAGCAACACTCAAAACAAACAAGAGACTCCTAGATCTATGTTCAAAGGACAAATCTCGGCCAGGCCAAGACAACAACAAGAACATCAAGTCTCGGTCAAGAACAAACTCAAGAACACTACTATCTTTTTTTTAATTTTTTTTTTCAACTCACAAGCCCCAAGATTGATTTTGTTGGAACAAAATCAATGATGGCTCTAATACCAAATGATACCAAACGGTCCAAAGAAGACAAAAAACAGCCACAAGACGTCACAAAACAATCCACAACAACAAGACACTAAAAACGGCACAAGAACACAACACAAGAAACGAAATGCAATATATTAAAGAATAAATAGATTGACAAAGGAGTGTATAGACCCTAAGAACCCTAAGATATATTAAATCTAAGGACCTTACAACCTACACAAACTATCATCAATCTCCTACGTAGACACAAGATCGGAGTCCACCTCCCAAGCATCGACGTTTCTAATCAAAATACAACCACTAGTGAATCCACACTAGTTTCTTGTCCTAGTTTCGGTTTGCCTCAAAGGAGAGAGGACTTGATGTTTTAAAAGTCATACAAGACTTACAAATATCATCTAAAATCTAAGTAATGAAACCCTACATTGTTCTTTATATAGTGTATTACATAATAGAAACTAAAATGACCAAAAGGCCCTTAAGTGTGAGGCGCCTATCAAGTGTAGTCCAAGTGTAGTGTATGGACGGTTTTGGTGCATCATTAGGTCCTCTTTGGCTCTTCAATTGCACACACCAAGTCTTGGGTCCATCACACACTTTCATAGGTCCATATCCGTGATTATTCTTGTATCAATATACCTGGTGTTCAACCGAGGGTATGTTGAGATCAAAAGAAGGTTTTTTTGATAAGCTAGGCCGCTTTCATCGCCTCCAACGGAAAGAGGAATTCTATCCATCAAAGAAAGCCAAAAAACCATTAAGTCTTTAAGAGAGCAAAGAAAGCGGCTCTGAAAGAAAGGATACAAGCTTTTCAGCTTAGGTGTGAATTTTAAAAAAGCTTTTGTTTCTTTCATCGCTGATATGACGAAAAAAGAGAGTGCGATGAGTATCGAGGACTATAGGCCTATTAGTCTAGTGGAGAACAGATACACGATTATTCCTAAGGCGCTTTTCAATTGACCAAAGAAAGTCTTAGATGAGACAATATCTACCTTGCAAAATGCTTGCGGAAGGCAAGCAAATAGCAGATGCAATACTAGTGGCAAATAAAGTGGTTGACTCAAGAAGAGAATAACGAGAGCCAAGGATTTTTCGCATAGATCCTGAGAAAAACATGATCATGTTAATTGGGAATCTTTTGATTTCATTATGTTGAAGATGCGTTTTGGTGCAAGATGAAGGAAGTGGGTCAGATATTGCATTTCAAATATTAGGTTTCTGTCCGTTGCCAGGGAGTTCTTGCAAATTAGATCTTGAGAAAGCCACGATCATGTTCATTGGGAATCTTTAGATTTATGTTGAAGATGCGTTTTCGGGAAGTTTCTTTGCTTGGTGATTGAGACGGAACCCAATATCTGCACTCCCTCAATTGTTTGTACATAATAAGCCCAAAACTAAGGGTAGAACAAATATTATAACTGAATCCACATAACATCCAAACGAGAACACTCACTTTACTATCACTTACAGAAAAATGTATGATGTTATTAGCTCTAATTAGCAATAGAATAATAAATGTTCACCTCTTCTTGGGATAGGAAGTTCTTCCTTTTACACGGTCTTTTGGAGGATTCAGGTAAGTTGCTGTTCTTGGAGATTGAAACAGCATAACCCAATTCCTGCAAAACTCAGTTTATGTACATAATAAGTCCAAAACTAAGGAGTAGAACAAACACTTCACTTGAATCGACATAATATTCCAAAACGAGTACATTCACTTTAGTACGCACTTACTGAAGGTTGTATGTTGTTATTAACTATAAGGTTGTGTACAATACACCTTTGTGGTTCGGCCCCGCAGGAGCTTCAGTGCACCGGGTGGCCCTTTTATAAGACAGATCTAATTACTGACAACAGATATTTACCTCTTCTTATGATGGGAAGTTCTTCCTTTTACGTTGTGCTTTACCGGTTTCAGGAAAGTTGCTTTCTTTGGTGTTTGAGACAGAACTCGATGCGTGCATAGATCAATTTATGTACATAATAAGTCCAAATTAAGGGATAAATTAAATACTTTACTTGAGTCCATGTACTTTTCAAACGAGAACATTCACTTTAGCGCGATCAATTTTTGAAGATTGTCTAATATCATTAAATAAGCCAGATCTAATTAACGATACTGTAACAAATGTTTAACTTTTCTTGTGGGCGAACTCTTCCTTTTACATTTTTCATTAGAGGTTTTAGCGAAGTTGCTTTCTTTGTTCATTGAGAAGACAGAGACCAATGCTAGCACAATTCAATTTATGTGTATAGTATATCCAGAACCAAAGGGTAGAATAAATACTTTAAATAAATACACAACTTCCTAAACGAATTGAGCCAATTGATACAAACGGTTTGATTTACCTCCGCTCCCGATTCATCAACTCATGACCACCATCTTTTATCAAGAGATCTGGCTGGTAGGGTTTTTCGGATAACCAAAAAAGAAAAAAAAAAAAACGTACCAGTAATGCCTCCGCAGCAGCAACATCTTCTTCTGAAGCTTCTGGTGAATCTCTTGCTGAAGTTGATGAAAATTGTGCACCATCATTCCAACCTATTTTTCCATTTTTCTCCTTTTCGCATCTCTTCATATCAGTCATTATTGGATCTTTCCCTAGCAATTTAACTGGTTGATCTAAGAATGAAGCAACTCTAACAACGATGATAAATAATTTAGGTAAAGAGTTTTGTTTCCACTGAAGCTATGAAAATCGTGACTAACAGTAACATTATGGAGAACCTTTTTATACTATAATTGGAAATAAGTTAAAGAACTTTGGTTTTGTCCTCATTAAGAAATTGTCTTGGAAAATAAAATATAATAATGTGAGGTTTAAGTTAGGCCAAGAAACAGCTATGTAATTCTTGATTTGCGCAGCCACTGTTTCGATGGTTCACTTCAATTTTGAAGTGAACCCTAATTAAATTAAAAATAATCATAATAGTAGGGTTTTTATGCGGTGGAAGCTCACCAAAGTTATCATTTGCAGGCAACTTGGAAGATCCAGGTAAGGATGGACCAACTTCCTTCAAAAACAAGATTAAAGATGGATCAATTCCCCTTTCTCAAGAACCCCAAAACTAAATAGCACTCGGGAAGAAAAAGGTAAACTCATACAACAAATGCTAATTGCATGAGAAGTTATACAAAGAGGGGTTTGTATATATCCTCAAATTTAGGACCAAAATTGGGAAAAAATTGACTAACATGAATAAACACTCCAAATTGTAATCTCCACTTGGATTCACTCACATTTATTGCATTTTGCTCAAATTTTGGGTTTAAAATCCTAACTTTTTACAGAGTGTTTGTGCTTTTGTCAGGTAATGTTACTTGAACAGTTACGCTATTTGGCACTGAACCAATGATTCTACGTGGCATAACAAACTGAAGAAAGATACGAAAGTTTTGTTTCAAACAGTTCAAGAAAGAATCTTTAGTCTCTTTGAAACAAAGAAGTAGAGCCACATTTGTTGGACTGTTCTTACAGTTGAGCTGAGAGCACTTTGAGTGGAGGCTATGTTGCTCGGACTCTTCAAAAACGCCAACGGGTGTGTATTGGATTCTCCAAAACTAGTGTATTTTTGGAGAATCCAACACGGGCACGGCATCAAAAGTGAAGAGTCCGCACAACTTTAGATTGGAGGTTTTTTCTACTATTAAGGATGTCTAATTTTGGAAAAGTACTACTCCTTCCGTTTCAAAAAGAATGGTAAACCAAACAACATATTAATTTTATACGTGAATAATTACCTCCTAACTTGCTACCAAACCTGGCATTACTTGCGCAGGATTCCTACATAACTAACTCACTGCAAAATCAGCTACCAAATGACCCCTTAATACCTGTATAAATAGTACATAGATTCCCTCATAGATAACCCATACATTACAAAAACCTGCATAACTCTAAGTAGCTACCAAACAACCCCTTAATTCCTAGAATATAAATCAACTGCAATTCAATCCCAAACTAGAGGGGGTCGTCTGTATGAAACTTATATATCCATTCCGCTAGCAACTATATCATTATCAACATTAGGACTTATAATAGGAATAGTTATCAAAGAAGAAAATTAGACTTTTTACTGTAATCTATCTCTGGGTATCAGAAATAGAAATACATTTGCAGCGGATCTTGCAATAGATTATGTAGTGGGATGCACTGTTAGGCCATATCATTAGAACTGTTACAGCCTATTGAAATAAATCCGAGTATGTGAACAAAAGATTTTTTTCTCACAGAGTAAATCAATTCTGTTGCGACCTAGAACCAAGGGGATCCCATGTCTTAAAAGGTCTAAAAAGGTTAAGGAACAAAGGTTCAACTAAGAGACAAATTTAGTTAGGATGGTTTCACCAAAACCACTGCTTTGAGATTGGAGCATGTATAAATTTACAAAATTAGTTTTAAAGTAGACACGCATATACAAAAACTTACTGATAAAGAACGCAAATATATTACTCCCATGCATGTACGCATAAGTTGCCTTTCTTCAAAATAGTATTTTCATGAACAGGTGGAAAGACCATCTCGTGCTTCATTGTCTGTGTTCCATCTCCTTTAGCAGCTTGTTTTGCCTGTGTTCCATCTCCTTAGCGGCTTGTTTTGCCTGTGTTCCATCCCCTTTGAGGCTGCCCACTTAATGATCGTGTTGTTATCATCCCATGCTTCCTTGATATTTCAAGAATGGCAGACTCTGCATCCGAGATCCTGTTATACATTGTCTTTGAGGTCATACTGTTGCCGAAACTCTACAGTATTGCATATGACCTTGAGGAAAAAAATTAAGCTCTCATGGATTTGCACTTGAATAGACATCCAGTTGGCTGTAAAATCACTATACTTTGTAAATATGGCATCAGACACAGGTGCAGTGCTGGCCTTAATCTTATAGCTACTGAGTGTAGACATAGCATCTCCGTATTTGATTCAGAGAGTCCCTAGGCCATATCGTTGGCCCTGAAGATCAGCAAATTATTAGAAATGATTAGTCCAAACATATAAGATCCTAACTGAAATATGAAGGTAGCGAACTAAGCAAAGAGGTTAGACCTAATATGCGCCAAATGTGTGTTTATATCTAATCTAGAATACACTGAACGCAGTAAAGTAAGAGAGGAAGAAAGGTAATTAACTTTTTTACTTTACATCCTCAGCTATACAAGATCGGCAAGCATAGAATACCACACTTTAGATCACTTCTTCTTAAAACCCATAGTAGAAAAGTAGGGATTCCTACCCTGAAGTTGGACATAGCAAATCAATGGAAAGCACGAGTAAGTCACCTTTACATAAGTGATATTAGCTCAATAATTGTATATGGACATGGTATCATGCAATATTTATACAAAAGTTATAGATTGGTTAATTTATCATTTCAATATTATATTTAAACAAAGGACAATCTATCCACCTTCCTTAGCATCCTTAAGCTTAAACATCTAAGCCGGAGCCATTCACTGGCATATCCAATATAATGGAAATATCAGTGAATATTGTGATAACAAGTAACAAAGCAGATACTCAAACCACTCAGACATTGCACCTTTACTCAAAAGCTTCAACCTTTCACCTAGAGTCTCAAATGTAAGAGTGCAGAAACCTCGAATGATTTAATGTTCAGACTAACAAACATAATCTTAAGAATATATATAGCGCGGAAAGGAGCGCTAGGAATTACCATCAAACAAGTACCAGACAGAGAAAATGTTTCCCAAAAACATCATCAATATTAGAGGGGCTACTGATAAAATCTAAGACAAACGGGTTCAGCTATTGAAGGATGTTAGTTAAACACCAGTAAAGCACATATACAAATCTAGAGGAATCATCCACCAGTCACATAACAGTACCCCTGCACCATATCTCTAAAGCAGGAGATATCAATAATGTTTCCTAAAGTAGGAAGAATGCATAAACTACTTTACCCAAAATGAATCCTCTCTGGCTATTACAATGTTTGGAAGAAAAAAAAAAGCTTTGACAAACAACTAGTATTACAGTGTATGAGAAAGATAATAAGTGGATACTCCATAGCTTTGAACTTATAATAAGTTACTTTTAGAAAGTCAATTGAAAGTCGATGCCTACGCAAGCTGACCGGAACACCACGATTATCCGCAATATCCACATGGAAGTATTGAATAATGATACTTAAAAGATGTTGAAGCGAGTCTACGTATGGTGAAAGGGAACCCTAACAATGAACTGACACAGTTCGGAGTATACATATTGATGAGATGAGTAACGAGTGAGAGCAATTTGGAGCACAAATGCTATGGTATGAAGATGATGACAACTTTGGGAAGTGACTTTTTTTATTTTACTATATTTTATATTGCTTAGAAAACTTTTCGTACTTGTATGCAAATCAAACTTTCTGGGAGGTAATAATAACTAAAAATAAATAAAATAAATGTTTTAAAAATATCCTTTTACATTGGAAATAAGTCAAATATGCCTTTAAACTTTGCGAAAATATTTAAATATACCCTTCATTAAAAGTTTAGTTCACTAATGCTTTTGCTGTCCAATTTTAATTCATATATACCCTGTTATCAAGTTTTGAACCATATGTATCTCTGTTGCCAAATTTTTGGCTATATATACCATGTCGCCATTAGTTGTTTTGCTGGAATTTTTCAAATCGCTTTTCCTATACATACATACATACATACATACGTATAAAAGATATTCTCTTAATTCACAACTTGCTTTTGGTGTCTCTATTTGGAAGACCTCTTTTACACTTCTGCATCCCAATTTTTCAATTGAGTTTTCCTTATTCTTCTTATTCTTGATGTTGGAATTGACGGTGGTGCGAAAGGTGAAGTCGGTCGATGATGCTAAAATAATTTGCAGTTGATAAGTACTTTAATTCTTGATATTTATCGTATTTGTGCATTGAGTTTTTACGCGATGTTCTTGACTTTTTTCATTTTTTACTTAGATGATTCTTGGGGTTACGCAAGAATCGAAAACACACAACAAAGAAATTTCAATAAATTAAAGAAAATTTAAAGAGATCGTGAGGTAGATGAGAACATTTGACGGATGGTTAATGTGTAGAAGAAGAGATGAATTTAATTATATGTAATGTGACAATTAAAATATGATGTGGAAAATATGATTTCTTAAGAAAAAAAGGAGAAAAGGGGTTGAAAATTTTTAGCAAAGCAATTAACGGCAATAAGGATTTATATGATTCAAAACTTGGACGGCAAGGGCATTGGTGAGCTAATCTATTAACGAAGGGTATATCTGAACATTTTCATTAAGTTTAGAAGCATAATTGACCCTTTTTCCTTCATAATATACATAAATGTGGATTCGACTAATTTAAATTGCGCATTATATAATCAATTTTAAAGGTGACACTCTCGACATAATTTTTTCCATATATCTACTCATGCAACAAGTGACAACAATTTTCCATATCTAAAACAGCTCATAGAGGGGACGCCAAGCTTTACTTACCACTCCGATTTTATGCAAATGCAACTTTTTCTTTTTTGCTTTTCCCTCAGTGTCCAGTATCGACATTGACGTCCAAACTAATTCGGATCATGCACCGCAGGTTTCCTTCTGAAGGTGACACTCCCAATCGAATTTTCTCCCCACCCAAGGCTTATATCCGAGACATTTAATTAAGAGTGGAATAGTCACACCACTACATCATAACTCATGTTGGTGCAGATGAGCCTTGCTAGTAAAACTTAATAAAAAGATTGTTTAAAATATCACATTAGATTGGAAATAATTAGTTATCGAATTTATTTTCTTAGTTATTTATTAATTGCCCTTCTATATAGGAGATTTTTCAAATGATGAATGTGCATAAAACAATTTAATGTGTAATGCTATGCAATTTACATAAATATGTCGATTCACCCAGATACTTGTGAGATCAATCGGATTTGTTGAGAATCCTAATTATTGCTGGAGCAAAAGAACTTCAACAAAAGCATTACTTGTTGATGAAAAGAATGTTAATAAATTCATCTTGTTGAAAAATCAATGTCTTGTTCAACATTATTGAGGGCATCACAACCTGGCTACCAAACAGTTGGAGGAGAATCGCGATTTACCAGAAAAATGCAGAAAACACTAGACACAAAGCATATCACTGCAATTGTTCAAGGTGTTATAGCATCACATACAAAATGCGAATCTTCACAACAAGAGTTTATGTTACCAGTACAAAATAAGATTCAACCATGAACAATCTTTCACAATTTTCGAAATGTCTTGGCATAAGCAAGTTATGTCAATTTAACCTTCATAGTGTTCAGAATAAAGTAGATGGGGTAAAACAGCTGCGAGATACAGAAGTTCATTCAGCCTACACTCCATTTGGAGTTAATTTATGTAGCCTGGTCCTTCACAAAAAAAAAAAAAAATACTCCATTCAGCTCGAATTCCATTTGTTGTTATGCAAAGAGTGATAAATGCGAGATGAATAACTTACATTGTTGAAGGAGTCGTCGGATCAGCAGTTGCTTTCCCCTGGTTAGAGATTGCAAAATGTAATGTTCAGTTAGAAGGAGATGACAACGGACAGGAGAAGATGATATCATCAAATCTTAAACCAAGATACCATAGAATAGGTTAGATGCACTTCCATTAAATGAAGATGCTCGGCAGAAGCAACGAGAAAGATGATATCCAATAAGATATCTAAAAGAGTAGTCAAAAACAAGAAGTACAGAAAAGCGCCAAACTTTGTTGGGGCTTTAAGTGCAAAGTACAATTGAACGCGAGCGGCAAGCCTCAACAAGAAAAATGCTATGGAAACAAAGAAAAGTATACGTGTAATGCAAGAACAAGTAACTAAAAACACAAATAGTAATTGTTTTGAAAAAGGATGCAAAAATAAATAAGCTATATATTTGAAATAAAAGTCATGTCAATCACCTTTTTGATGCAGTAAAAAATTGACTTAACAAGGAGTAATTAACAAAAAGAGACAACAAGGACAGTTTCCTAATAGAGAAATTGACCTATTTACCACCCAAAAACAAAGAAAAGGGGCAGAACTATGAATAACTTTTTCCAAGACCAACTATTGTAAGAGAATAAGAGCGAGGCCCTTTCAGCTTTTCCCAAATTTGGAGATTTAATTTGCTGTGATCAAATGTACTCAAGAAAGAAGTTATATCAAGAAGCCCTAGCAGGCGTTTGCTGGTCTCCTACACAAAAAGCACTCCACTCCATCAATGACGCATCACAAATTCAGTTATGGGATTATACCCCCAGCAAGAAACAAAAGGGAACGTCAATGGAATATCTTCAAACTTTATCATGTGAATTTCCTGAAAGGAAACGTGGTAACTTCACAGTATAAACATAGAGTGTTGCCTGTTTCTATCTAATTCTTTCGGCATCATCTTAGAAAGAGATCTAAAAACAAAGATGTGTAGCTCATAGGCAGAAAGCTTTCATTTACTCTCACCTTCTTTTTCCTTATATTGCGAATAAAGCAAACAAGTGGCCTGCAAATTACATAAAACACTTATCAACCACTAAAATTGTTTCACAAGATATTTGAGAAAGAAATACCTTCGAAGTATAGCATTAGATTTATAAACTTTAAAATGGAAACCAAAAACATCAGTACAAACATAACACTATTTTGTTGATTTATTGATCACATACATAAGTGCTTGACATTTAGTTGTTTTTTCATTTTAGCATATACATTTAGAATAAACTCTAAAAAGCATCATACATCTTGTTTACATCCCAAATATATTAGAAAGAAATAGCCTATAACAAAAATGCTAGAAAGAAACTGAAAATATCTGGAAAATGAAGTATGACTATTCATGCATGTTGTTTTCTTCAAAAGAAAACAATAAAATGAATGAGATTGTTTGTCATTAATTATGTAAGCAAATTAAATAAAGCAGGAGACTAAAAGGAAGGTATTAACTCCCTTTTTGCAAGGTGTAACATGACTAATGTAAATAACTCTATAATTTTTTGGACTTGCTAAGCTCCTAAATTTAAGCTAGGAGAACTCGGATACTGTATAGGAGCTAACCTTGTTTTTGTAACTCATTCGGATCCTCTGGATGGTTTATGAATGGAATCTTTTACCAGAGAAGAAAGGAAGGTTTCATTTTAAGAGAAGAAGAAAAAGGGAAAGATCTCATTCTATTGAAAGGGAGGAGTTAAAAAAGGTACTACCTCCGTCCCATTTTGTGTCATAGCTTGACCGAACACAATGTTTAAGAAATAAGTAAAGACTTGATATTTTTTACCAAATTGTCCTTTATTAAAATAATGTACAATTATTATTTTTAATTAAGTGGGGCCTTATAAGTGGGACCAGTAAGGGTAAAACTGGAATTGTGTCTTTAAATAGTTATCAAATAAGAAAAGGTGACATTCTTTTGGAACGGAGAAATAAGGAAATGATGACACATAAAATGAGACAGAGAGAGTATATGATTCTATTAACTGGCTATATAATATGTTGGACTTCTAGACCATCCTTTTTAGCTGGGAAACTTGCTAGAATACTTCAGGAGATGGATGCATCACTTAAAATCAACCTCTCCATGAAGATTTTGCATAACATCTGACTGGATACAAGTATCACTTTTCTGATGGATGCATCTAACATATAATATTAAATGCATGTAATATAAACTTCCAACTAAATGTGAAGACAGATGTCTAAGGGTAGCATATCTGAAAATGCAGACACCAAATAACACAGCAGAAAAGCAAAATAGTGAAATAGGGAATGCAAAAATATTAACATGTGGACACCTATCTATCGAGCAGTTTTACCAAAGGCAACAATAGAAAGGAAGAAAAGAATAAGAAGGGTGACATTTTCAGTGAAAGACTTGCAGGTATATGCATGTCTGTGAGAAAATGAGAATTAAATTGGATAGTTGAATTAGATCTGCTGCACTGAAAGAAAGAAACAGCACAAAGGAAAAGCTAAACGAAGGTGATACACTCTAGTATTTACAACTATCCAGCATGTCACAATGATCTAGTTCTAATTTGGATGCTTCACACTCAATCAGACATAATTGTGACCAATGAAATGCCAACTGCAAAAGTTGCAACCTCAATTGAATATTTATACTCACTATCGTAATCTAAATCATCAATTACTTGCCATGAATGAGAAGTTAGGTGAATGAAGCTTACATGTCAGAGTCGGACAAATCACTTGGACCAGGAACAATCTCTTGTATCTGAAGTACATCCATGCAATAAGCCAAACAAATAAACACAAGTACAGAATAGATGAGTAGAGAAGAGAAGGGAAAAGAAAAGCCTGTCAGAACTCACAGGAAGTGATGCATTGTCTTCTTCTTCAACTAGTTCCCAGTGTTCCTCTGTAAGATCTAGAATTTCATGAGCGCCATCTTCATAGAGCACCTTAGAGTATTATAAAAAACACAAATGAGAAAACATAACCAAGACTTAGAAAACTGCTTGACAAATTAACTCCAATTTAGATTCTAACAACCTGTGAAACTGTAGTCTGACATCAGCTTATTAGCATACGAAGAGCATCAACCACCAATTAAGGTAGTATGAATGTATGATTACATAAAGCAGTTCAAGTCAATTAATATAAAAAAAAGAAATGTTTAAAATACTAAATATTTACCCTGTGCATCTTCGCCGAATAATAAAAGGAAGTGATACGCCCTTCATAGAACCTACAGAATGGGAATGCAACAGGATATGAAATTGAACCAAAAATAAAACTTCATTAGAACGAAAAAAATGTGTCAAAATTCTAAAAAAAAAGGACAATAAGAAGCTAAATGCTGAAAAGTCTTACCTATATGGACCGAAGATTTTTCAAGAAAGACAACAATCAAGAAGTTACCACCAAATCTTTTTGCGAAATCTCTAATATGATGCAACGACTAAACCACGCCCCAATTTAACACCTTGTACCTTCGTCAAGCCCCAATGTAACACCTCGTACCTTCATGCTAAGATTTGAACCGTTCAACATATGTGATTTAACACTACCTGGAAAATTTTGGCGATTCTAAATTGTGGGGAAGACCTAAGTATGATCGGTGAAACGTCACATAAGTTTGGAGTTGATTTTTAGATTAAAAAGATCAAGTTAGAAGGTATTGTAAAATTTGGTGTGAAGTATGGCTGTATTTCACTTACGGGTCGTACTTTGAGTCGTCAGTGAGCTTTGAAGTGGAAGTGACCAGTTACAGTGGCTAAGGGACAGTCACGCGCCGTAGATGACATTTACGGGCTGTACTTTTGACTGTAAGTGAAAGGCCTGTCACCTACGGGTGGTTTCACGCGTGGTAGGTTTAGTTTATGCACTAGGTCAACTATAAACAAGTATATCTACCTGTCTAGGAAGAATTATATGGTGTGCTACCTATCAAATCAAAGCTCTTTGAGTCTAGTTTCCATGACATCAAACCATTCGTCATTTATACTTTTCTACAAGGAGATATGATCGTTTTACTAAAAGGCCACAGTGCAGTCAACTGGTTCAATATGTGGCCACATATCATATTCTGCAGTCAGCCCAAATTTTGGCCCAAATCTTGCCAAGCATTATGTCTCAGCATGCGCTGGATATGCTGCAGCATGTCCTGTGCAGATGGGCCGACTAGATTCAATAAAAATGTGTTTTCTTCGAAATTTTTCATTCCATTTTGACTCATTCAAACCCTAGGTTGGTTTTATTTCCTCTCCTCAACCTCCAACACTAAGGTATATTCCTACCATGTATTTCTAAGGGTTTTGAAATACTCCTAATCAATAATTACGAATTCTTCAAAAAGATTCTACACTACAACCCTATGGTTTTCAAGAAACCAATCTCAAGGTTCAAGAACGGATTTTGGAGTTCTTCTTCAAGTATTTTGGAGCGATGAACTTCAAGTATTTTGGAGCGATGAAGGTATATAAGACATTAAGGATATCTTAAATATGGGAGAATCTTTGTTCCGCCCCATGACACGTTATTTACGTTTCTCCTCTATGAACTAGCATGTATGAAAAATTAATGTTTTCTCATGATGAACCATTATGGACTCATCCCTACCAATTTCTCAAAATTTCTTTGATGTCTCACCCTACAATTTTTCATGATCAAAATTACAATTATGCCCTTTTTCTTCAAAAAGATGAGCTGTATGACATTTGACATGATTTTTCCACAATTGTTAAAACGAACTAACTTATGATTTCTCATGACGACTTTGCAATATAATACACATGAACTCCTATTAATTCTTTACGTTCTCATTGCTATTTTATTCCACGAGCTTTATGAATTTTTCTATGAAAAGCATCAACAACACGCTATAAGATTTTTCTTCTAAAAAACAAGCCTTCATAATTTTCTATGAACTACAAATATGACTTGATGGATATTAACTATGAATGATGAAAGAACTATGAATTATGAACTTATGGAAATAAACAATGATTACGAGTTAATCACACCTCGAAATGAACGGGGGTCGAATTGATAGCCGGGAAGGCATTCATGCTCGAAATTATGTATGCCAACGTAGGATATAAACCAGTCTCTGTGTCCCTAGTAAGGGCTTATTATGGAGCCTTGCTAGCAACTATGTTATGTATGTCTCATAACCTGGTAAGGTTGAGATGACAGAGGTGATCGGGTTGAGATCAGACTTCATGTGCTTACATGGTGGTGTATGTCGATTACTAATGAACTCTTATCCATGAGTTGAGGATCTATCGAAAACAGTTTCTCTACCTCCAAGGTAGGGGTAAGCCCGTGTACACTCCACCCTCCCTAGACCCCACTTGTTGAGATTATACTAGGTATATTATTGTTGTTGCTATGGTTGTACACTAATAAACTCTCATAATGAGCTAATGAATGACAAAAGATGAATATGATAGGTCAAATTAATGATTTTGAATCATTTGAATTCTTCCATGCCATGATTATGACTTTTGCTTGTCGTTTCACTTACGTTATGTACATGTTTCAATCTCTCATATTACATATAATACAATTTCATACGTACTTACATCCTTTCTGCGGGGACCTGCATCTTAAATGATGTCGACTCAATATTCAGGACGAACAAGCAGCTACGCTACAACTATTGTTGAGCTCCAGTTGTTCATAGACCACAGTTAGTTTGTTATGTTGGTTTAGTGTATGGTTATACCGAGGGCCTTGTCCCAATAAAAACTTGTCTCATCACTTCCCACATATGTTTCTACGTCTATGTCATGTTAGTTGGTTCGCTAAGACAAATTAAGACAAACCAGACAAGTTAAGGCATCGAGTGCCGCTCCAACCCATGGTCTAGGCTTGGGGAGTGGCCACCAACAAGATACGTCTGCTTAACAATGTCCTTTAACATGCCATATTTTACTTTCAGAAAGGGCCCTCCATTGGTTGAACATCCGATTTGAAACTCCCTCCCCCGACCCCACCTCACCCCACCTTTTTTTAATTTAAAACATAAAGAATCAGCTGCACCATAATACAACAACAACAACAAACCCAGTGTATTCCCACTTAGTGGGGTCTGGGGGGGTAAGATGTACGCAGTCCATACCTCTACCTCTGATGAAGTAGAAAGGCTGTTTCCGAAAGACCCCCGGCTCAAGTCACGAGATATCACACAAACACATAGTACAGCACAGAAGCAGATGACATAACATAGATACGGCACTCATAAGGAATATAAAACAGAGTAAAGCAGGAATGCAGGAATATAAAGCAGAGGAAAGCACACATATTCGTAATAAACATGGAACACGGAACACGGAACATTGAATACGGAATCATAACAGGAATACACCCCCACCAATTAATTCCCTACCCTAGCGACCCGAACTGGCCCTAATCCTCTGCCGTAATTCGCATCTTCCAAACCTTCCTATCTAGGGTCATGTCCTCGGTGAGCTGTAACTGTTCCATGTCCCGCCTAATCACCTCACCCCAGTACTTCTTCGGTCTACCCCTACCCCGTCTAAAACCATCCAACGCTAGCCTCTCACACCTACGGACCGGGGCATCCATGCCCCTCCTCTTCACGTGTCCGAACCATCTCAATCGTGCTTCCCGCATCTTACACTCCACTGAAGTCACACCAACCTTCTCCCGGATAATCTCATTCCGAACTCTATCCCCTCGGGTCAGTCCACACATCCAGCGCAACATCCGCATTTCTGCCACCTTCATTCTTTGGATGTGGGAGTTCTTAACTGGCCAACACTCCGCTCCATACAGCAAGGCCGGACGGACTACCACCCTATAGAATTTGCCTTTAAGCTTGGGCGGCACCTTCTTATCACACAGCACCCCCGATGCCAGTTTCCACTTCATCCATCCCGCCCCAATACAGTGCGAGACATCCTCGTCAATCTCACCGTTACTCTGGATCACGGACCCGAGATACTTGAACTTATCCCTCTTCCCTACCTCCTGTGCTTCTAGCCTCACTACTACCTCATTCTCCCGCCTCACGTCATTAAACTTACATTCCACATACTCTGTCTTGGTTCTGCTCACCCTGAACCCTTTAGACTCCAGAGTTTGCCTCCACAACTCTAATTTGTCATTCACACCCCCTCGGGTCTCATCTATCAGGACTACATCATCTGCAAAAAGCATACACCACGGCACCTCCCCTTGGATACGCCGCGTCAACACATCCATTACTAACGCAAACAAAAAGGGGCTAAGCGTAGATCCCTGATGCAATCCTGTCAGGACAGTGAAATGCTCTGAGTCTCCTCCCGCCGTCCTCACCTGGGTTTTCGCTCCCTCATACATATCCTTAATTACTCTGATATATGCCTGCGGTACTCCACTCACCTCCAGGCATCTCCAAAGCACTTCCCTGGGGACTTTGTCGTACGCCTTTTCCAGGTCGATGAACACCATGTGCAGATCCTTCTTCCTCTCCCTATACTGCTCCACCAACCTCCGTACCAGGTGGATTGCCTCCGTCGTCGAGCGGCCGGGCATAAATCCGAACTGGTTTTCCGAAATAGACACTAACCGTCTCAGCCTCACCTCGACCACTCTCTCCCAGATCTTCATAGAGTGACTCAGTAGCTTAATCCCCCTATAGTTATTGCAACACTGAATGTCCCCCTTATTCTTATAGAAAGGGATCATGGTACTCCACCTCCACGCCTCGGGCATCTTTGCCGTCCTGAAAATCTCATTGAACAATGCAGTCAACCACCTTACACCAGCCTCTCCAACGAACTTCCAAAACTCCACCGGTATCTCATCCGGCCCCGTCGCCCTACCCCTTCGCATCCTGCGGACTGCCTGTCTAACCTCGTCTATAATCTTTCTCAAATATAACATATAATATTAGGCCCTCAAAAATCTGCGTTTTGACAACGTGAGCATTCAATGAGTGGAATTAAGCGTGAAAATGGAACCCGGGAATAACTACTTAAATAGTTTGACACGTCAGATCTACCTTTTTCAGCTTTTAATCAAACATTGTTAACATGCAAGTGTACCAGCTCACCTTTCTCCATGACAGATCGTCAACCTAGAGTTTCATGCCAAGAGTATAAATGCCCTTGAGTCCTTATTATGACTGGACTACAACAGTACTTGAATTTTTATAGCAAGAAACTTTAAGATTACAGTTGAGTTGACCATACTATTCCCTCTTCATTGCCCAGTCCAGTTAATTGGGGGTCCAATATAAGCCAGTATAGTCTTCATGATTCAAACAGAGCTAAGTGTTTCTTATACAAAAATATTCTAGTTATCTAGTTCCTACAATTTGTTTACCTGCTTCTGCAATTAACCATAACTTAGACTCATGCATATGCAATATTCATATTCAACAAGTTACGACAAAGCAATGCATTCTGATGAAAAAATTTCTACTGATTCAGTGAAAGAGCGAGTCAACATTTAAAACTTTTAACAGAAACAACAGAAGCTTGGCTGCAAAATATACCCCCGATCCACATTGCTCACCCACTCATTCTCAAATAATAATAATAATAAAAGAAATAGATAAATAAAAACAACAACAAACCCAGTGTATTCCCACAGAGGTCTGGGGAGGGTAAGATGTACGCAGTCCATATATATATATACTGCGAAGTTACATACACTTTATCAATTGGCCACCATATCTTCACTGTGCAGCCAATCAGCTCCTCACCATGCTCTTCGACAACCTTATCCACAGAATCCTGAGGAAAAGATGACAGAGATGCTCATAAATCTAGAGAGCAAAAACTGATACATGCAGAGATAAAGTAGAAGCATAAAAAGAATGCAAATCAGATTCCTTATTGGTCAAAAGACTTTTCTCTTCAGTTACAACTAGTTACAACTGAAAGCATCCCCACAGGAATCAGAAGCCAATGATATTATCAAATTTGAAAATACCAAGTGGAGTTAATGGGGATTAAAAAAGACAATGAATACGACAACAGTATGACATACTCATCCAGTGATGAATCTGAGAAAGAAGAAAATCATCCAGTCAGTGTTTAATGAGCAAAAGTGGCGAAAGTGTGGATCATATTCTTCTGCATTGTAAGGTGGCTAGGCAGTTATGGAGGGAGGCCTTAGATTTGTTTAGGTTGCAATGGGTCATGCCGGGTTCAGGTGAAGGAGGCTTTGCAAAGTTGGAATCATATAAAGAGGAGGGAAAGTCTGAGAATATGGAGTGTTGCCCCCTTGGCAAATCATGTAGGTCATTTCGAAAGAGAGGAATAGGAAGGCTTTTGAAGGGGTAGAACTTGATTTCGCAAAATTAAAGAGAAGTGTTTTGTACCTAGTTTACTTTTGGTGTACTTATGAGATCCCAATTTGTATAGAGGATTGGACCTCTTTTGTTGAGAACCATATTTTGGTGTAGGTTCTCCCCTTTTGGTATATGCATACAGGGCTCCCCCCAAATGTTAATAAGATTATTACCTTATCAAAAAAGAAATAAAAAACAAGGGGTAGAACAAAAACTTAACTTGAATCCACATAATAATCCAGAACGACACATTCATTTTAGTACCTATGGAAGGTTGTCTAATATCATTAAATATAAACCAGCTCTAGTTAATGAGAACAGATGTTTACCTCTTCTTGTGATGGTGCGTTCTTCCGTTTACGTTGTTCTTCATAGGATTTGCAGAAGTTGCTTTCTTTGGTGTTTGAGAATAAACCCATAGACTGCAAAAATCAATTTATGCACATAACAAGTCCAAACTAAGGGGTAAATTAAATACTTTACTTGAATCGACCCAACTTTTAAAATGAGATCACTCACATTAGTGTAATTGTCTAATATCATTAAATAAGCCAGCTCAAATGAATGACATCACACAATCTATTTCCGGCTGGTAGGTTAGATAAATAACTTTTTTAACTTAATAGATCAAAAAGAAAAACCTAATAAACAAACAACAAAGTTCAAAACTTAAGAATCACTCAACATGGTATAATGTTCATTGAAGGATAAGGTATGACATTCGTATCCCGTACAAACCAAAAAACTTCCTTAGGGTGAATATCCCCCCCCCCCCCTCCCCCGGGCAATCCCAAATCTACACAGATGTGGGATCAAAATTACAAGTTAAGAATGCTCTTGTAATATTTTGAGAAGCCAAGATGACAGCTTTTTTGGCCATCTTGGTTCGCTCAAAAGAATCACCTTTTGCTCAAAGAGGGTAAATATTTATCCACACATGGCACATATGGGTGATGGATAGCTGGAGGAAAACAAGAATCAGAGGTATGTAGCACAAACTGGTCTGAAAGCTGAGACGCAGTCACAAAATTTAAAGTGGTTGCACTTTCTTTTTCTCAAGAGGACTTTTTGGCCATGGTTTCTCCAAGAAATCATATATTTCCTAGAATATCAATCAAGCACAACTCAATCCAAACTAGAAGGGCTCAGCTGTATGAAACCTATGTATCCACTCTGCGATTTTGGCCCTATTAAGAGATTCAGTGGATCAAACTACCGCATTTGATCCATCTATGCTAAGAAAAGCAATGACAGCCAGAGCTTATAATTACTAGAATTACTATTAAAATAATAGACCTTTAAAGGAAATGATCTCTCATTAGGGTGCTTATCAGAATTTCAACTGATGCAAACCATAATCAGTCCACATTGCATAAAGAAAAAGGATCAGTTTTTACAAGGTGAACCAAACCTTCACTAATAAGGGGAAAATTAGGGGTCATTTGGTTGGGAAACAAGTTGCCCCGGGATTAGTTATCCCACCCTCAAGGTAGGTTAAAAATAACACTACAATCTCGGGATGACTAATCCCATGAATTTTATCCCAACCAAACATGGGATAAGTTCATCGTAAAACTAATCCCGAGATTAGTTATCCCTCATCCCCTTGTACTAAACGAGCCCTTAAGGTAGTAAACCAATTAGAGTACTAAAATTTTCCAAAGGAGGGTAAACCAATAAGGCAATTATTTCATCTTAGGATTAATTAACAATTATTGCCCTAAAAAAAATTAAACCAGTTTCGAAAGTCAATTATAAAGAAATTAAACAAGTTACAACAGCATTGAAGCAACAGACATTCACATAGAAGCTTTAATAATCACAGTGGGAAAAAAAACTACAAAAAATTTCAGGATCTCATAGACAAATGAAGGCCCCATGGCCGTTATGTACTTTTGGCTTCATCGGGTTAAGCGGGTAAACAGATGGGAAGAGAAAAGTAAAAGGCCCTCACATCGAGTTTCTCCAGAATCTCCGCTTTAGACACTGTGGGGTGCTTAAGCAGCACATTCCCAATTTCAAGAGCTCTTTTCTCACGTTCCTCCTTAGACACAGAAGCACGCGCCAGGGCATCCATTTCCTTTTCTCACAGGACACAAAGAAGCAGAAAAGGAGTAGAATGAAGGGGATAGCAATCGGCAACGTTTTGGATATCTAATTTGATTAGGAGTGGAATCTCCTTTTGATTGGAAGGCTGAAATAGCGGAAATTCCAATGGCAAGGTCAGAACAAGAGGACAAGGGGGAAGTTTAGTTATTAAGTAACTAGTAACTACTAACCCATCCGCTAGCACCGCTAATAAATGATTTAAAGGTTGTCTTAACTGCGTAAATTTTCAGGTTTGCCCCCTTAAAATTGAGTTTCAATTAAAGGAGTTTGCTTCGGAGGGTATACTAATAAATGTTCTACTAGATTACAATAATCTCTATAGATTCACTTCTCTACCCTTTTTGTTGTTTAATTTTATCTTTCCTCCCCATTTTTTTGGACGCTTCTGCTAGAACGAATACAGCAACACACAACGGTCAAAAGCAATATAAAGTTGAAGATAACAATAAAAAGCTCCGAGTCTTCGACTTTATTTATTTATTTTTTTGAAATGGGGATGAGTAATAATTATGGGAGCAACTATATCAACCCTTCCCCCCCCAATTCCAATGGCAAGGTCAGAACAAGAGGACAAGGGGGAAGTTTAGTTATTAAGTAACTAGTAACTACTAACCCATCCGCTAGCACTGCTAATAAATGTTTTAAAGGTTGTCTTAACTGCGTAAATTTTCAGGTTTGCCCCCTTAAAATTGAGTTTCAATTAAAGGAGTTTGCTTCGGAGGGTATACTAATAAATGTTCTACTAGATTACAGTAATCTCTATAGATTCACTTCTCTGCCCTTTTTGTTGTTTAATTTTATCTTTCCTCCCCATTTTTTTTGGACGCTTCTGCTAGAACGAATACAGCAACACACAACGGTCAAAAGCAATATAAAGTTGAAGATAACAATAAAAAGCTCCGAGTCTTAGAATTTATTTATTTTTTTTTTTGAAATGGGGATGAGTAATAATTATGGGAGCAACTATATTAACCCTGCTTGGCCACTTACAAATAGAATAGAAGAAGAGTTCTTTTTCCAAATCCTCATATGTGTAAAAATGATCTCTTATAGAAAGATCATAAAGCCAAAAATAATTTATAAGTGATCTACAAAACTAAATCTCCCTAAACTTCAGGACTACTAATAGGAAAGGAAATCAAAGAAGAAAATTACACTCTGTATTGTAATCTATCGCTGGGTATCAGAAATAGAAATACATTTGCAGCAGATTATGTAGTGGAATCAGGAATGTCATCACAACTGTTACAGCCCATTGAAATAAAATCCAAGTTTTTGAATAAAAGATTTTATTCTAAATATAGAACAAGAAAAGAGAACCTGAGTAAATCAATTCTATTGGTACCTAGAACCTAGGGGGTCCCACATATTAAAAGGTCTAAAAAGGTTGAGGAACAAAGATTCGGCTCCTCTTCAGAGACAAATTCAGTTAGGTGGGTTTAACCAAAACCACTGCTTTGAGTTCGAAGCATGTATATATCTACAAAATTGTTTTTGAAGTAGACGCATATATGAAAAACTTACTGATTAAGATTGCAAAGATATTTCACATGCATATACACATTGGTTGCCATTCTTGTAAACAGTTTTGACAAGCAGGTGGAAAGACCATGTGAGAAGGATCCACTGCAGAATGCAGACAACTAAAGAAGTTCACCTAGTTGTCGTCTTAAGAATGCTCTTCGGCCTGGAAAACCAATCAACTTCTCAGCATGCTATTTTTGGGCATTCATGATTCACCTTGTTTTTCAGCCTCTCCAACTTGTTCAAGTGCCATAACAAACTCAGCTTACCTGAGTTCCATCTCATTAGCGGCTTCCCACTTAATGATTGTGTTTTTATCTTCCCATGATTCCTAGATATCCCAAGATTGGCAGCCTTTGCATCCAAGATCTACTCTTCTATTACTTTAAAGCTCAGAGACTTGACTTTAAGGTTGCATAAAACTCAACAGTATTACACATGCCCTCGAGCTCTCGTGGATTTTGACTTGAATATACAGTTGGCTGTAAAATAACTATATTTTTTGCAACCATGGCGTCAGAAACAGGTGCAATGCGGGCCTTAATGTAATAGCTACTGAGTATAGACATAGCATCCCAGTCTCTGGTTCAGTGAGTCCCTGGCATATTATCTGACCTGCAGATCAGCAAATTATTAAAAATGATGAGTCCAAACATGCAAGTCCTATACTAAAATATGAAGGAGAGAAGTAAATAGGTTAGACCTAATAGGCAGTGAATGTTGACAAGTACCTCTTATATGAAATCTAGAATATACTGTAGTAACTGTACTGTGAGAAAGGTAGTAACTTTTAATTTTACATCCCTGAGTTATACAAGGTCGATTCCTCACTGTAGTTCCATGTTAAATAGATAGATGTCATTTCTGTATAGCTTCTTCTATTTAACACAATAATGATATTTGTTCTAGACTCTAGTTACTGGTGTGACTAAATCAACTCTTCTGCTAATATCGATCATAATTCCTATACTTTTCAGCATAAAAATTCCTTTTCCTAATAAAGGAGATCTAAAGCTGGAAAAAGCTTTGAACCTTCTATACAACAGACAAACTTGTATGGATGAAATAAACCAAAAGGCCTGGGCAAGCCCACTGCACAAAAATCACATAGAATACCCCGCTCGAGAACACTTCTTCTTTAAATTCACAACGGAAAAGTAGGGAGACATAGGAAATCAATGGAAGATATAGAGCACGAGTAAGTCACCTTTACATAAATGATATAAGCTCAACATTTGTGTATGGTCATGGTATCATGCAGTATTTGTACAAAAGTTAAAGACAGATTAATTTATCATGTCAATATATTAAAATCAAGGATGATTTGTCCATCTACATGAACATCCCTATAAGGTCAAATGTCTAAGCCAGAGATATTCCCTGGCATGCATGTGATATTGCATCAGTACAAAGCTTTAAATTTCAGTAGTAAAGCTCTTAATGCACTCTCTGATAACAAGTAACAGGGCAAATATTCAAAGCACTCAAACATTGCACCTTTACTCAAAAGCTTCAAACTTCACTGAAGGCTCAAATGTAAGAGTGCAGAAACCTCAAATGATTTAACATTCATACCAACAAACATGATCTTAAGAATATATAAGCCGGAAGGAGGGATAGACATTACCATCAAACAAGAACCATACAAAGCAAATCTTATCCCATGAACCAAGCAACCCCTTCCAACCTATTGAAATAAAATCCTAGTATGCGAATAAAAGATCTTTTTTGTTCACAAATGTGATAATATGGGAGAACCAACCACCAGTCACCACATAATAGCAAACCCTGCACCATATGCCCAAGGCGCTGAGCGAGAATCGCCCAATTTAAGCCGTCCCCTAAAAAAATTTCAGTAGACGTCAAATTTTTTCCTAAATTAAGATAACCGCATAACATACTTTGCTTAAAACGATTCATTTCCCGCTGAGAGTACTAACCTAACCTACCTCACAAGTCACAAATCACAAGTGAGCATTATGGTCGACTGACTCTATTAATCATTACGGAACAATTCAAGGTTTCATACCTATTGTTCGCAGATAAGACCATAGCCTATTAATGTACAAAGGTCGAACAAAAAAATTATTCTGTCATTGTATAATACTCCCTCCATCCATTCAATAATACTTGTCCATTGTTGACTTGGCACACACCTTAAGAAACAATCAACAATAAGGGTAATTTTACTATATTACCCTTTAAATATAATAAATTTAATTTTTTGAAAAATGTATAGGATTATGAATACAATGTCTAATAGCAAGGATAAAATGGACACAAATAGGTAAATAATCCAACAAATCTGGACAAATACTGTTGGACATCTATGGACAAGCAAAACTAGACAGATGGAGTAGTCCCTCCGCCCCAATTTATGTGACACACTTTCCCGTTCAGTCGGTCCCGAAAAGAATGACATGCTTCTATTTCTTATTTGATGACCACGGTGTCTGGGCCATCTTACAGGCACCTCGACTAAATCCACGAGATACCTGCCTGTTGTACCAGGTAACTCAGTCCACCAAGGCTAAACAAATGGAAAGAAATCACCTAATGATTGTCACTATTGGGAATTGAACCTGAGACCTCTTGAGACTTAACCCAACTTCATTGAACCGCTAGGCCACACCACACCCTTAGGTAATAACATGTTTCTATATTTAATTAATAACAATTTAATTTTAAAATATCCACATTACTTGTTTTAGACCACTAGTTTCAAAAGTTCTTTTCTTTCTTAAACTCCGTTAAAGCCAAACTACATCACATAAATTAGACAATGGGAGTAATATCTTTGTGAGCATGATCTTTGCCCCTGCACAATTTATAAACAGTTAATGCATAATTACATCAAAAATAGCAGATCACAATTAAATACGTACACAGAATTAAGTAACAGAAGCAATACCCGCGTACTAAAGTTACTACAAATCCTCGGGAAAACTTCCCCTTCCATATATAGAAAGCTTTGGAGAGTCTTTGTATATGGAAAACTTATTGGTGGCGGTAACGGGAAGCTGTGAAACTTGTTACTCCTTATATCCCCAATTTAATTATGTGATGTTTTTTCATTCAACTTAACAAAGCTTTTTGAAATTTACATATAGGATACAACAAGTTTTAGTTAGGTTTTTGTGTTATTATAAATTATCCCATTATTATTACAACAACAACATGAATGGTGTACACCTAGTGGATCTGGGAAGGATAGAGTGTACGCAGATTATATTAGGAGAAGTAGAGAAATTTTTTTCGATAGGATCAATAATAGTATAATAAATATAAAAAGTAAGCGAATACAAACTAGTATGGCACACAAAACCAACTAACAGTATAACATACACAAAAGATAAGTGCATAATAAATTAGTATGGGATGCAAAAAAACCAATGTCACTAGCCCCAAAAACTACAGCTCCAATACTACTAACCAAAAACTCCAGACCCAAACGAGCACTCTCCTATTATTATTACATATAAAAATAAAAATATACTATTTTTTTTAATCTCCGATTACATGTGTCACATAATACGACATAATTTCATCGGCGGACCTATGTAGAATTTTGGAGTGCTCCGGCGCCCACTAAATTCTACACGGAATAGTTATAATTATATAGAAAATATATATAAAAATATAAAAGCACTCCCTATAACAATAAGTTGGTTGTATGCATTGGTATTTAGGTTGATCTTAAATTACTTCATTAGAAGGAGGCCCCGGGTTTGTATCTCATTGTGGTGACTTTTACTTTTTTCAAATTTTAAATTTTTTTAAGCACACACTATGCTTAAATCCTAGGTTCGTCACTGCATAATTTGTTATTTCGGTGTCAGGAGCATATTTTTTTTTATGCTTTACGAGTAACTTGTGAGATATTATGATTAAAAAAGTACAAACTAATACCCCACTAAAATATTATTTATTGTTTTGGTGTCAAGGATATCTCCGTTCAGTTATGTTTACTTGAAAATGTTGAAGAATAAAAGTTAAATACCATCAAATCAATCTCTCTATATATATATAAAGGAGAAACATAAAGGAGGTGATGTGGCATCCCTCCATGACCTCCATTGATATTTATCTTTTTTATCTGTTTTTTGACATTTTTTCCTTTATTTTTTTCTTTTATCAATTTGTTTAATAAATAAAAAGATCTATTGTATTCATTATATCTAATTACATTTCATGAGTTACAAAAAACCTTTATCCATTTGCATTCTCTATTAAATATTCTCTTTAAGTAACATATATTTTTAACTTTTTTTATCTAATTTTTATGACTTGAACAACCTCTATATATATACAGTGATTTATTTGGAGGATAATATTGGATTTTATAGCCATGGTTGGACACAAAAAAAGAAAATTGAGGTTGTAAGTTTTTAGTATATGTGTTTTGGGGCATTAGACATCTTTCTTTTTTCTGTTTTTTGAGCTTAAATTGATTTGAAATTATTTGAGTTGTACTTGACATTTTAGATTTATAATCATTTGCTGGTCTTAACAATTTGTTTTGTGTCTTTTCATATATTTGTGATGGTATGATCATTTCTTTCTTTTCATGGATTAACAAGTACACTGATTTATTCGAAGGACAATATTGAATTTTGTAGCCATGATTGGACGCAAAAGAAGAAAATTGAGGTTGTAAGTTTTTAGTATGTGTGTTTTGGGGCATTAGACATCTTTCTTTTTCAGTTTCTTGAGCTTAAATTGGTTTAAAATTATTTGAATTGTACTTGATATTTTAGATTTACAATCATTTGCTAATCTTAACAAATTCTTTTTTGTGTCTTTTCATATATTTATGATGGTATGGTCATTTATTTCTTTTCATGTGTTAACAACTATACATACTTTAATGTATAGCATAGGAACAGCTGGTAAGAAGTTGTCATTCTTATTATTGAGTACTAATATTGTTAGCTTTATGCCATGAAAAATGTTAATGTGTAGTACTCCTGTCAGGCCTAAAGCAATATATCATGTGGCTCCAGCGACAAAATAAATTAATGACAACAGATAGATTGAGCAAGTGGGGAGTGCAAGTAGAGAAAGGATGTGTCTTATGCAAAACATGGGATGAAGACAGAAACTACCTGTTTACTCATTGTAATTTTGCCAGAATGCTATGAAATACGCTACTATATGATTGCAACTTTTAACTACACGGACTTAGCCTACTCTTATGGGAACAAGTCCTAACATTAAAGATGATCAACAACACTAAAGAAAGGTCAAAGCAAACCAAAATCTTTTGAATATTTCATGCTCTATATACATATGTCACCCCTTTTCCTAAGCCTCCAGCAATATAGATTTTCTTAGTATTTGTTTGATAATAGCATAGGAGTTATTAGAAATTGAGAGGTTTGAAGGTGTTTTGCTTTATGCTTTACATTATATTTGTATTGAAATTTATCATGAGTAGCAATATACAAAATCATGGAAGGACCAATTTAATTATTGAACCTCAATTTGATGTAAAGAATTATAGAATTTCACTTTCTCGTATGATGAATATTTTTCACCTTCAATTTTAAGGTTGCGGGTTCAAATCCACCATGAAAGCAAAAAGGTGAGAGATTTTAGAAAAAAATAAAAAGAAATTTATTTTACTTTTATTTTTGCTATCTAAGTTAACCACTCAAATACTAGTCCATCTTAGTGTTACTTCAGTCATAGCTTTTAGACTAGCACTAATTTTTCTTTCTTATTATTTTTCACGTGGTAGTTTAGGCTATCGAAAAAATATACATTAAGACCAAATGTCAAAGCTAGCTTTTATGAAAAGTGATGCGACACATTTTTCGGCTAAGAAAAGCTAGCCTTTATTTATATTTTATGTGTAAAAAATAGTCAAAAGTCACTCTTTTAACTCTTTTTATTATGTTAAACGTGTTATGTTTATAAAAAAATTTTATCTCTCTTGATTATTGTTGAATTTTCAACAGTCCATTTAATTATAATTTTAGTAAATATATACAAATTGGAGTTATGTCTAACACTTTCATCATAAAGATGAAACCTTGAAAAGGAAAAAAATAGTTTCGAGATTTTTCTTTTTTTAAAAACTACTCATTTTAATTAATCTCAATATTTTTGGTATCTATTTTATGATTACCAAAATGTGTAAAATCGTATCAACTAAAGAGAGAGAGAGAATCAATGATACAACGTCTATGGACGGATATTTTTACATGTTCACATTTGAATATTTTTAATGTAAAAATAATTTTCTAAAAAATTTGTAGAAATTGAGGTTAAAATCAATTTATTTCATTCATCTTTACCTCTTAAATATTAAAATTATACGTTACAACAACTCCAAAAGTCATGTTCTTAATCTAATACATGTTGTCTCTTTTTTTAATTCTTTTTGGTGCAAAATTCTTTTTTCTTACTCTAGCTAGCTAGAACTTTAACTACTATCAATTATTTAAAATTAATACACTTAATAATATTGATGCCATTAAAATTTCTTAATGCACATTACTTATCTTTTGCAACTACTCAATGTTCATTACCTTATTTAGTACCTATAATTATTATACAAATTTAATTACTTCAAATAATAACATATTATCAATGCAGATCCAATATGCGATCAAAGAAAGATACTTGAGACAGAGGAGTTATAATCCAAAATGCAATAGAGTGTTGTGACACCTCTCCATGACCATCATTTCTATTTTCTTTTTCTTCCTTTTTAGTGTTTTCCTTTTTTGTTTCATCCATGTTCCACCTTTTAAAAAAAAAGATCTAAAAGTCGCCACTAATTCTAACAAAAATGCGATCCTCTTTTTATTTTCAAGCACAAATTCTTTTTTTCCTATTTAAACTAAATAAATCATTTCACATAAAACTTTTGAAAAGTGCTTTTTAAAACAGTTTGGATGTACTTAAATACATTATAAAGAGTTACTTTAATAATGTATTTGTTTTGACAATCTTTCATATATCAAAGGAGAAGAAAAATTTTGTTTTAAGAAGTCTTGATTTGTTTCATTGGCTCCATAAAATATACAAATTGAATTTTTTTGAAAGTGGACGAAAATGATAAAATGAAGAGCTGCTGACTGATCTATAGTTCTCGCGAAAAGCATTTTTTCATATTTAACACACTCTTGAATCGTGATATCTCCTTTAAGTCCATAAAAAAATATGCGTTCGTCTTTTTTCTGATGTCATTCAGTTCTCATGAGTTTTTCTCTTATAAATTTTAAATTAATATTAATGATGATCCATATAATTTTTTTTTTCCTGGAAAGCTATGATGGTATTAGTGAATTAGCAACGAAATTAGGTGATCAGTGTCATGTATTCATTTTCTCACTAATTTTAATATTTTTATCGCAACAAGAGAGACGGGTTGATAAAACTTAGATGTTGCACAAAAGATAGTGAAACAATAAAGCACTAGAAGTATAGTATCTCTTTCTCCCCCTGTCAACAACCGGACATAGGCTCTTAACTAAGTTTTGTTTCTTCCCCAAAAAATTAAAATTTGAATGAAAAAATCGAATAGGAATTTTGAGAGGTTATGATTCAATTTATATATTCCTTCTACATTTATGTAAATTTACTTTTATATATATGTACGCAGTTCATACCGCTGCCTGGGGAAGGTAAGATGTACGCAGTTTATACCGCTACCTTCGAAGAAGTAAAGAGGTTGTTTCCGATAGACCCCCGGATATATGTATATATATATTTCAAATGGAGGACTACTTTTTTTTTGAGTATTCTTGAACTTTCATTTGTTTTTTGTTTAAATTTAATTTTTTATTATTAAAAATATAATTTCACTCAATTTCTTATTGCCGCGCGAAGCGCAGTTGAGTTTCCTAGTATATATATATAAAAGAGAAACACGAGATTAGTGACATGACGCTCTCTAAATCCAAGGATGTTATTTATCATTTTTGTCATTTTTTTGATATTTTTTCTCTCTTAAAAGATGAAAAATACACTTTAAAAAATTAATAAATTATTAAAGATAGTCACATTTAATTTCTTTCCACATTAATGCTATTAATCTTCATTTTAAAAGAATTTCAGTTACAATACATGTCTTTTTACCTTCTAGCCATAAAAAGATTGATAATTAAATAACATAGAGTTAATTCTCACAATTAATTCTCACTCAATGTGATGAATATACAATCTCTCCTAGAGATTGTTGTTTGTCATTTTTATGGAGGGCACAAGTACTCTATTTTACTGCCACCAATTTTAATATCTTATTGATTTTCTTGCTATTAGATGCTAGTATTTATTTATAACTTTTTCTTATCATTTTGATTTTGTTGATTGTAGTCGAAATATTGTGTTATTGAATTGTGTTTGAATTTTTTCTTTCTTTGTTTTGGGCTTATGTAGTAAAAGATAAGATATCAATTGCTTATAGTGCATTAAATTATGATCCATTTCTCCTTTTCTTGTCTCACTGATTTTAGTTTTATACTTCTCTTGCAGGTTAATTGAGTGGTCCGTGCAGTTGTATTTGAATTATGGAGATATTGTTAAGTTTTCTTTTAATTGATATTTTTTTTGAGTTCATGATAAAATGCTAATAAATATATCATTATCTTTCTCAAAAAGGTTTAATTGATCAAAAAGTGTATGAGTTTACAAGTTATTTTTCTTTCGTCTAAAAAAGTTCTACATGTACACATTTGATTTCACATACAAAGAAATTAATATTAGATAATCTTTATTAGTATTCTTGATAATTAAAGCATATACAAAAAAGTCAAGTACAACAAATATGTCTTTAACTAATTCTATTTTTCTATTTTATTTCTTGATCTTTAAATAGTAGATCGTCTAATTAATTGATTAAGTAAGGCAAGATCTCCTTTCACCCTCTTAATATAATTTTTTTTCTTAATTTTTTCTCATCTTTTTTGCATTATTTAATTAATTTAAATGTAAATATATCATGTTTTTATTTTTCTTCTTTTTATGGGTGTTTACATTTTTTTTTTTAATAATTTTTTTGAACTTTTAGTGATAATGTATTGTATGGAGCCAAATGAATCACTTTGCAACCTTATTACTACGTACTATATTTTATTTATTTATAGTGAATTTATGTTGATCAATTCCACTGAAATAATTAACATGTTTTTGAAAATATCATTTAGATTATATGTAAGTGGACTATATTTATAAGAATGAAAAAGATATTACGTAAAGAAAGATTCAAAACAAAGATTTGATGTTGTACGATGACAAACAAAAATTACTTATATATTTATGCAATGATGAAGTCGAATATTCACAATAACTTTATATGTATATAAGCATGGGCCCAACATCGATTATGTTTAGAGTATTTTAAAATTAAAAATAAATATTCAAAATTTAATACTAATTAGATGCTAAATTATAAGAATGCATAATAATAAGTTGGGAGACATTTTAAGTTGTTAACTATTGTGTTTTATAAATTTTTAATAGAAAATTTAAATAATATACGTTACTCTCCTTATCCAAATTTTTGTGGCATTGATAGACAATTATAGAATTTTGAGAGTCAACCAAATATTTTATATCTTTAAAATTTTTTAAGTTGTTCATTATTGTGATTTATAGAAACTTTTATGTTTTTTTAAATATATAACAAATTATAAAAAATATAAATAAATTAAAATGGAGGGAAAAATGAAGGCAAGGCAAAGCATTAATGAAAATGTACCAAAGCAGGCATTTTGTCCTTTAAACCTTTTTACTTGTTAATTATTGAGATTTAGAGTATTTTTCAAAAATATGTAACATAATAATTTTTTTTTAGATATTTTAAGTTGTTAACTATTATGATTTATAATACTTCTCATGTAATTTTCAAATAATTTATATTACTCTCCTTGTCCAAACTTTTGCGGCATTGATAACCATTTATATTTTTAAATAATTTAAATTTTTAAGTGGATGACCATAATAATTTTTTTTTTAGTGAACAGGGTAATATATTAAGTAAGTAGAGGTACAAGCATTCCCAGGTATTCACTAGCCTGGATCAAGCACAAAATAGGTTCTGGACCCATTAGTTTGGGTAGTCATACACTGATTAACATATCTTTTATACATAGATCCTACCATGTCTAGCCAGACTATTTTCCGGACAAACACCGGAGGAACTATAAAAAGTTTCTTGCCTTCAAAATATTTATCTGTTGTTCCTTCTTTGGATAGAGCAACCGCAGCTTGGTTTTGTTCCCTAAAGCAGTGCCGAACTGCCGGAGCTCCCAACCTCCTTAATCTTGACCTGCAATCATCGATAATAGCGTCATAGTAAAGGTTCCCATTTGCAAGTATATGGAGTACTTCCAGGGAATCAATATTTATTTCAACAGGTAGAAGATTATTAGATTCAATCACTTCAAGTCCATCTCTTAAGGCTAACAATTCCATCATATTGTTTGTAGTATTGTGGAAGCTGTTGAAGAATCCAAGAATCCACTCCACATTAGAGTTTCGAACAATTCCTCCTGTACCTCCCCTACCGTTGTTTAGTGTACAAGCCCCATCCGTGTTTAATTTAAAGAAACCATTTGCTGGTGAGGTCCATTTTACATCAATGGTGGTTCTGTTCAAACCCCCAGCAGTTTTGTTAATAAGAAGAGCATATTCGGTAGCTTCAGAGTAAGCTTCGAAGAAGGATGGTTTGGAGGAGCGTTTGTTGAAGACATTACTATTTCTTGTCTTCCAAATACACCAAAGGCAGAATGGGAGTAATTGCTCCCAAGGGATGGTATTATCGAAGCTTTTACCCTTCACGAGCGACCAAACTTTGCGCCAATTTGAAGGGTGAAAATACTGGAAAGACAACCTTAGATTTTGGGACTTGTAAGCAATTTGAACCCATAAATCAGTTACCAGGGGGCATTCATGGAAGATGTGGTTTAAATTCTCAACCACGACATTGCAGCATTGGCAGGTAGTGCTAACAGGGATACATCTAGATTGAAGAAAGAGGTTTGAGGGAAGGCTGTTGTGGCTGAGAAGCCACAAGAAAAACTTGGTTTTGTTAGGGACATTAAATTTCCAGATTTTGTTCTCGCTCCAACCAGAGTTGTTTTCCAAGGGATTTCTTATAGAATTGATGAGATTGTAAGTCGTGGCTGGAAAAAAGACTCGAAGTAGTAAGGCTCCATATTGTGAAGTCCTTAGTAGCTCTTAGATTAGGATGGTAGGTGAGTTCAATGTCATTCTTCAAACCAAGGGGAATATTGATAGATAGGCTTGAAAAATCCCAGGAACCGTTGACCCATGTATTAGCAACCATGGTTTTGAGATCCTGATTGGTAAGGGGGCCATGGATAGGTTGTCTTAGATAAGAATAGTTCGGGACCCATTTATCGAACCAAAAGCTAATATCCCTACCATAATGAAGGACCCAATGAGAAGCTTTCCTACAGAAAGACCAACCCTTGCCTATATTCTTCCAGATTCTCGAGGAATTTGACTTAGGTTGGAAGCGATTTTTATTATACTTCTCATGGAGAATTTTAACCCAAAGTTTGTGACTGGAAAAATTGAAACGCCAGGCTAAACCACAATGCATAGTATCATTCTTAATGGTAGCTTTGTGAACACCTAACACCCCGAAAGTTTTATGGTAAGTGACAGTCCTCCAGTTAACCAGATGCATTCTTTTCCTATCAGAACTCGAACCCTAGATGAATTTTCTTTGGGTTCTATCTATAAGTTTCAAGATATTAGCAGGGAGAGAAATGTACTGCATGACATGGTTGGGGATATTATTCAAAGAAGCTTTGGCAAGGATTGTTCTTCTAGCCATATTGAGGAATTTCGTCTTCCACCCCGCCAGTTTTGAAGAGAGATTATCCAATATATATTGGAAGTCTCTAATGACTGGTTTTTATGTAAAATGGTAAATTCGAGATATTTCTCGAAGGTATCAAAAGCTTTGAAGGCTAGCATATTGGCAAGAGATTGTCTGTCTTCAGGGGAGCAGTTTCTGGAGAACACTACTTTAGATTTTGAGGTATTTACCCTTTGTCCAGAGTGAAAGCTAAAGCTGTTAAGAGTGCTTATGATGGTAACACAGTTCTGAATATCAGCTCTAGCAAACAGAGTAAGGTCATCAGCAAAAAACAAGTGAGAAATTTTGGTCCCACCACTTGTAATGGATATGGGAGTCCAATTTAGAACATCTACCTCATGGTTGATCCTTATAGATAGAAGTTCTATACACATGATGAAGATGTAGGGGTACATAGGATCCCCTTGCCTTATACCTCGAGAAGGTTGAAAGAAGAGGGTACTACATCCATTTACCAGAACAGAGATGGAGGCCGAGGAGATATAAGACATGATAAGCTTGATGAGTTTGGAAGGAAAATTAAAGAAGTAGAGAGCTTGTCTGACAAAGGACCATTCGATTTTGTCAAAAGCTTTCTCCAGATCTATTTTGAGCATTATGTTGGCTCTTTTTCCCTTCATTTTTGAGAAGTGGGTGATGAATTCCTGGACAACAATGGCGTTATCATAGGTTCTTCTCTTGGGGAGGAAGCTGGCTTGATTATGACTGATAATTCTCTCCAGGAGAGGCTTGATCCGACAAGCAATGATTTCGGTGATAATTTTGTACTGAGTGTTGCACAGGCCAATTGGTCGAAAATTCTTCAGCGTAACTGCATTCCTACACATGGGGATAAGGTAAAGGTAGGTTTCATTGACCTTCGTCTCCATTGTGGAGGATGCGAAGTTATCTTTACAGAATTTAACAACAACCTGACCAACAATATCCCAGTACTTTTAGAACCAGAATGGGTGAATCCCATCAGGGCCAGGGGCCTTGTTGGGCTTGAAGGAAAATACAACCCTTTTTATCTCTTTATCAGAGGGGATAGCCTCCAGTAGAGAGTGGTCTTGTTGGTTAATGAAGCCATGAGAAGAAGGGTTGGGTTGAGTCTTTAGGGGAGAGGTGCACTGGTCAGAGGTATACAGGGAGTTATAGTAAGTCCAGATGGCATTTTTAACATCTCTGTGATTGTAAATCCAATTTCCTGAATCAGTTTGGAGGGAGTTGTTCCTATTTCTTCTCCTTCTATTGATGGTAGAAGCATGAAAGAACTTTGTGTTAGCATCACCCTCTGACAGCCATTCTATCCTAAACTTAAGTCTCCAAAACTCATGTTCATGTCGTAGGAGATCACTAAGACTTTTAGTAAGAGAGAGTTTCAGAGAATGGAGAAAAAAACTAATTGGATAGTTGGGAGAGCATTGGATACCAGCTAAACGGGCAAGAATTATTTTCTTCTTCAGAAAGATATTGCCAAAGGTTTTCCTGTTCCAAATTTTTATCCTAGTTTAGAAGTGGGAGAAAGCAGAGGTGATACCAGGGTGGACATTGATGGAGTTCTTAACCATGTCAGGAAAGGTAGGATGGAAACACCACATGGATTCTAACCTGAAAGGTCTATTAACCGGGGAGTAAGTTTTCAAAGGCTACAGGAGAATGGCGCAGTGGTCGGAGTGAGTTCTAGCGAGATGGGTAACTGTAGAATCAGGGAAAGAATTGATCCAAGATTTATTAGCTAGACATCTGTCCAGTCTCTCAAGGATAAGGGCCCACATATTTCTGTATTTTTTATTAGTCCAGGTATACTTACTACCTTTAAAGCCTAAGTCAGTAAGGTTATTGTTGTTGATGCAATCTCTAAACAGATTGACCCTAGAGTTACTTATAGTATTACCACCAAATTTCTCTGCACCATTAAGAACTTCATTGAAACCCTCCCCCCCACTACTCAAGAGTTAGTATTATGGAGGTCAATGTTAGAGGACAAGTCAGTTAACTGGTTCCAGAGAAGCTTTCTAACCTCGAAGTCGGTGCTAGCATAAACAAGGCTAAAAAACCACTGAGAAGGGGGGTTAATTACCTGAATCATGGTGTAGATCACTTGGGGTGAGATAGAAATTTCAGTGATGTTGATGTTCTCATCTTTCCACATTAAGACTCGGCCGCCAAAATTGCCAGTTGCTGGAAATTGGATGTTGTTAGAAAAACCAAGAGTTTTAGAGATTCTTTTATGGTCTTGCATTCTAGTTTCTAGGAGACCTAGGATAACAGGTTGGTGAATTTGGACCATGAACTTGTAATTCCGCTTGAATTCGGTATTGTTCGCCCCCCTAACATTCCATATGATGCACTTCATTATCAATCGAGTTGGAGGGTTGGGAATCTCTCCCAATGGAGTCTTCCCTCTGTCCAGATTTGATGGGGACATTGATTTCCTCTTTCTGCTGTTGGATATTGGGCACATTCGACAGGTGAAGCAAAGAGTGTTGGTCTGAGACGGTGGATAAATCTCTAGACTAAATTTGGTTAGATCTAATGGAAGAAGGATGATTTCCATTTCTCTTACCACATTCTCGAACTTTAAAGTTAGTGTTTTTTCTAATGTTATGACATCTATTCTTGGAATTTTGAGTGATACCAATATCTTTTCCATCTCTCTGTTGTTCTCTTGAAGAGAAGCTATTGTTTCTACCCTCACCATCATTTCTGGAAACTATTGCATTACAGGTGAGGAGTTGGTTTGCAGGTAGAGACCCTGGTGTGTGGTGACAAAGGTTGGACCCGTTTCTAGCAGACCTTGAATCCTCTGAGGAAAGAAGGGGAGATTCAAGGATGCTTGGGTCATCATTTGGGAAAGCAAGTCTGTTGACAGAAGATCCATGGATGACAATTAATTAGAATTAATACAGCAAAATTACAATAAAAAATTCTTGTAAAAAAAAATAAGTGGGCATCATATAAGACGTCAAGTTAATTTAAAACATCAAAAGTTAATTTATCATTTCATATATATCTTATCTTTTTTATTAAATATTATTAATTTTTTAATACTTAAAATGACTTATAATAATTAATTAGGGATGATATTTAGTAAAATTACGGTTGAAATAGGTGAAACAAACATGTCATAAATGTCTATTTTATTTTTTAATTAAATATTTTTTTTAATATATAAATAACTTATAATAATTAATCAGGGGCGATATAGTAAAATCACGGTTGAAGCAACATAAGTAGACATGTTGAAACCTTAAAAAAATTTAAGTGAGCCTCATATAAGACGTCAAGTTAATTTAAAATATCAAAAATTAATTTGTCTTTTATGTCTATTTTACCTATTCATTAAATATTATTAACTTTTTAATACTTAGATGACTTACAATAATTAATTAGGGAATATTTAGTAAAATTATGATTAAACTGCCTTTTTATTGGTTTTATTAATTTTTAATATTTAAATAGCTTATAATACTTAATTAGGATGATATTTAGTAAAATTACGATTGAAGTAGCTGAAGCAAACATGTTATAAATGTATATTTTATTTTTTATATTAAATACTATTAGTTTTTAATATATAAATGACTTATAATAATTAATTAGGAGTGATGTAGTAAAATCACGGAGCAAGCAACCTGCTGAAGCAGACATGTCGAAATAATTAATTGAGGGTGATGTAGTGAAATTACGGATTTAATATTATTAGTTTTTTAATACATAAATGACTTATAATAATTAATTAGGGATGATATAGTAAAATCGCGGTTAAATCAACTGAAGCAGACATGTCGTAAATGTCTATTTTATTTTTTAATTAAATATTATTATTATTTTAATATATAAATAACTTATAATAATTAATTATGAGTGATATAGTAAAATCACGGAGCAAGCAATCTGCTGAAGCAGGCATGTCGAAACCATCTTTTATATATATATACACTATAAGATCATTACCTTTTTTCTCCTTTTTGGCCTTCTTTCTATTTATAAAATAAAAACTTTAGTTATATCTTAATTGTTGCATGCTTAATAATGGACATCTGAAAAATCTCCCTTTCTGAAGAATTTGTGATATTTCTATTACATTATAATGATCATTTATGTGAATTTTCGGTTACTAAATTCTTGGGAGAAATTAAACTTAATTTCGAATTCTTTTAAATTACATAAAAAATTTCATATTATCTTTACCAGATTATACTTAAAAGTAATTTAAGATTTATAGTTTTTTTCATCCAAAAAAATTAATGTTGGAGAAAAAAAAATGAAGCTTTGCGAGATCCGATAAGATGAAGTACATGAGATGAAGATAAGAATAATGATGGCGATGTCAAAGAATTAAATTTTTTTTTTGAGAAATAAGGTCAGAGAGAGTCGTTGGTATGATTTAAGTTATGTTCTTACTATTAAAAAAATAATTATGTTCTTACTATTAAAAAAATAATGCTCAACGAAGAGAAAATAAAACAATAAAGATAGAATATCAAAATTATCTGACAAAAGATGAAAGTAGAGGAATAAATGTGATAAGTAAACAAATTAAAATTGAAAGAATAGGTATCAAAAGATTTTTTTTTGATAAGATCAATAATCAGTCAAATAAATTCATCAAATTTTATTCATTTTAGCAAAGTAATGATTCACTTCTAATAATTAATAATTGTGAAATTCTAAATGCCTAAAATAATATGTTAGCCGATTTTTATTTTATTTTTGCTTCATCTTAGCCAATTTTTATTTCATTTTTGCTTCATCTGCTCATATAAATATTTATAAGAGTATGCTGCTAAAAGTAGTGAAATTAGATCTATTAATATTATCAAACTATTGAAATGTTAAACTTGATTAAATTTATAGAACTAATTTTTGTATACATTTATAATAGATTTAGTGTATATTTTCTATTTTCATAATTTTTTTTAAATTCAAGACCTCCATGTATATTTGCTATATTTTTTCTTCTTTTTTGGAGTATTTTCACCTATTTTAATTCATTTAATTGTATAAAAAATCATAAAGTATTTAATATGTATTTACTTTACCTATTAAATTTTGAGTATTTACTTGTCTTAAACTTTCGTTACTTATAAAAACTCAAAAATCATTCTTTCAACTCTCTTAATTATGTTTAATGTGCTATCTCAATGAAGTACTGTTACATATAGTGGAAAGTCACCGTATAAGCATTAATAGTATTGCATTTGATGATATCAATAGGTTAGTCTTTTTCGTTTCTATTCTTTCATTTCATACAAATATTTTGTTCTAAATTGCTTTAGTAAAGGAAGAAAAGCTAGAAGTTATAATGGAGAATGAGAATCACCATACATAGGTCTATAAATATAATATTTTATTCTTGGGTATCATTTTTATTTCTCTGCAACTTGACCTTATCATTGCAATGTGTAAGCTTCATCTTTATTGTTCTTTCATTTTCATTACTTTATGTTTCCATTTTTAGCAATTATAGCTACAATCCGTTACTACTTGATTTTTGATTGAGTTTTTAATTCATCGATCAAATGATTTAATAACATATAATTTTTTGCCTTCACGTTGTTGCTCTGTAGCGTTTTACTGAGTTTTTAGTTCACTTTAATTCAAATTCCTTTTACTCCTACAATTTTTCATGTCGAGGAATTAAGATTCTGCTGATTATCAAATTTAGTATTTGACATCTTGTTTTTTTATTTTTTAATAACCATTCTTTCATATTATAATGTTAATTTTAAAGGTGGTGTTGCAAATTACAATGCCAACAACAATGATTTCTTTTTGTCAGTATTATATGATATGTATGATGCAATTTTGTAGATATTTAGGATTAAAGATAGAGTATGATATTATATTCAATTTATCCTCATAAAGTGGGGTTTGAATAAGGTAGAATGTACGCATACATTATTTTTATATCCGAGATAAGGTAAATAGGTTATTTTTTATAGACTCCCGGCTCAAGATCAAAACATATTTAAATATTTTTTAGTTCTTAAAAATTTTACTTCTCATTGCTTTTAATGTTCAAATATTATTAAAGATCTTTCATAAATTTAATAAATATTTTATGACCGCGCGAAGCGCGATCAAGTTACCTAGTACATATATATATATAAAAGAGATCAATAGCCAATTCTATGTGGCATGCCTCACAAGCAAGTATTTCTATTTATCCTTTTTGTCAATTTTTTGAGTCTTTTTTTTTTTTACTTTTAAAACTTATCTATTAATTACCTATTTCATTTAATTTTACGATAATTAGCATTTACTAATATAATAATAAATGATTGTAACTCTTTTTTTTATTAGGCCATGTTATTTATGAAATATCACTAACTAGTGTTAACTCTACACTTTTCATCTTTCCTTCCATCTATATAATTCTTCTTCCATTAGAGATCCCAAAAGTTGTCCGAAATATAAAAAATATTTATTATTTTGTAGTATTATTTTCTTTGTTTATGATCAAAACAAGTTCTTTCATCATATTATAACTGTAGTTCTTCTCGTCAAAAACATATTAGTAATTTATATATATAATAATTTGTTGTTTCATAGTATTATTTCTTTATTTATGATCAAAACAAGTTCTTTCTTCATATTATAATTGTAGTTTGTCTCATCAAAAGAAGTATTTATAATGGAGTTTTCATCTATTTGAATTCTCAACTTGTGGTGAGGTTACAATTGTGAGGACACTCAAGTTGGCGTGGTACGACCTGCATGAATTTGAACTCTTGAAATTGTATTCCAACATGCATGCTAGGACTTCTGAGTCTCTTGACATGACTACCACCTCCCTCTTAGGTTGATGAATATCTATCAAAAAGAATTTTGTAAGTATATGTTGGATATTTTATTTTTTAAAATTTATTCTTTAACATGTATTTAATTAGTAAGCACAAGTTATCACAAAAGATATATTATTGGGGAAGACGGAGAAGTGAAAAAAAAATTAGGATAAAAATTGAACAAAAAAATGAAAGAAAAACGTATGTTTAATATTACTCATGCAACTTAAATTATTATGCACTTTGAAAATGTATTAAGAATTCAGTTTAATATTTCAACTTTCTTATTTTTATACTTTTAACTTGCTATATCTTTACTTTCTCATTTTAAAACTTTTTTGAGATGAAATTTTCATTTGCTCATAGCATTTAGTGTAATTCAATTAGACAATTAATGACCATAATAGGTAACGTAATTATACATTACATTACATGAATATATAGTAAGTAATTATTTCTTCACATATGTATTTATTATTCTTTAATTAGCTTTTCTAATTTTCTACCATGTCTTTCAAGCATATTTTTAGATTTAGCCTTTATTATGACACTATATTTTGTATATTTTTTAACTGTCTTAATCTTAATGTCAAAAGATCTTTTTAAAAATAATTATTAATGTGTAAAGATTAGTATGCCTGAAATATGAATATTATATGAATGAGTAGATAGCCAAGTACCACTATAGAAAGAGAAATTTTTTGTAGAAGTTCTTAAAGCATAAAATTACACTCGGAATAAATTATAAGGTTAAAATAATATGTTTTATAACCGCGTGAAGCGCGAATATTTTCACTAGTATATATTTATAAAGGAGAAACATTGAGAGGATGATGTGGCACCTCTCTATGGCCTCCAATACTATTTATCTTCTTTCTCCTTTTTTTGAATTTTTTCCATCATTCTTTTTATTAATTAATTTGTTTATCAATTAAAAAAATTATGTCATATTTACTACATTTAATTATATCTCATGAGTTATAAGAAAACCTCTAACTATTTGTATTCTCTATTTAATAAAATATCTTCTCAACTACTTGATCAATCTATAAATAACAATAATCTATAAAGTTTTTGGATGTTCATTTCCATTTCTTCTCCTTTTTTATTAGTGTATATTTTTCTCCTTTTCAAACTTTTTTTCATTGTTTTCATCAATCATGTGTTCAATAACTAAAAGAGAGGGCATTGAAAACGTGATTCACAAAATGGCTACTATGATGAAGATTCTAGATATATTATCAAAGTTTTTTTTTGTGTAATACGAACCAAATACAAGTTCACCAAGGATGAAGAAGAGAGTTTGATGGGGGTACAAAATTCATCAAAGAAAGAATGATCAAATTAATTTCGTGTAAGTTTATCGTCAAGACGAAGAAGAATGTATAATGCATCTAGAGAGATGACCAAATTAGTTTAGAAAAATAATTTTTTTTTAATGGTTTATTAATAATAAAGATACACGAATTTGTGCTTATTGTAAATTTGTCGAATAACTAGATATACTATTCAATAAAAAAATTATTATAAAGTTTTACACTTTGTTTATATTAATTATTTTGTTTCTAATATAAAACTTAATTGATATATTATTATATAAGCATTTATATTTAAATATGCAATCTTTATTTATATATAAATATGGTTTATCAAAAGATGATGTATATAGTTCTTTGACCAAAAATTTATATTTTGTGGCTTTTTTTTTGCTTTTCAATTTTATTTTTTTAAAGGAAATTTTGTCTTCTCAAATTTTATTTTATTTATTTTATGCTTCATTATAAATTTCAAGAACTACTTTATTAATCCTCTTAATTACACCTCATCTTTTTCCCTTCTCTTTATTGATCCATTTTAATGATATTTTTGTATGATCATAATTATAATTATCTTAACAATAATTTTCTATCATCATGTTTTTCAGGTACAAAACGAGGAAGAAAAGTTTCCTACCAATTGGTCTATAAATTTGTGACAAAAGAGTTTAATTTTATTTTATTTTTATTTTTTTCTGATTTCTTTTTAAAACAGTTTTTAGATTTAGATTTTAAAGAAGATGAAAGTTATGAAAGTATTAACAAATCAACATTAAATACTTATAAATATCTAAAATAAAGTGATTTAGTATCTCTTTATCGCTTAAAAGATCTTTTTTTTTTGGATATTTTTCTTTATTTTATTAAATAATAATAATCTCCTAACTATTTGATTAAAAAATACGCCAGCTTAACATTTAATTAAGTAAAAAGTATATATTGTACTGTCGTGACTTGTAATAATTCAGCTAATAAACACTTAGGTTACAATTATAACCATTGCGAATAATTTCATTTAGGCTTCCCTAAAATGAATGTCAGGTGCATTTATGCTTTTGAAAGTTTTTAACTTAAATTCTCTTAATTACTATTCTTTATCTTCCTCTTCTGTCGGTTATTATTGTAATAAAAAGAGAAAATGAAGAGTTTTGAAGGCTATTAAGAATTACTATTAAAGATTTGAAGTAAATAAAGAAAATGAACGATCATAGCAATTAAGTAGTCATTTTACAGACTTGCTCACTTGAATAAATAGTTCAAAAACATTCGGCTGATTTTCATTGAAATCAGCATTGTTATTTAATTGAAATTACTTTCAAATTTCAATCTCAATTATGACATTCAAAAAAACTGTATTTATTGAATTTCTGTTATTGTCGAAGGAATTTGAATATTCAAGATTTATGTCAAAAGAAGACTTTAAATATTTTGAACTTTTAAATTTAATTAGATGTTAAAAAAATTAATTCATAAATTTAATGAAGTCCTTTATGACTGCATGAAGCATAAATAATTTTACATACGTTGAGTTGGGCCAGGGGTTCAAAATGAATTGAGTTAATAATTGACCGGATCATGACCCTTCCGAACTTGAACAAGTGACCGAATCATATTTTTATGGGCTAATTTAACATTGAAAATGGGAACTTTAACCACTTATCAATGTCACTGACTATTAGTTTGAGCCTAGAATTGACCGTGTAATGCCATATTCTAAGAAAATTTGCTTAATTTCGTATGTTGAAAGTGATTAGATAGATGATCAAATATCAACAGCTTGCCACTGTAATCAATCAAAGAAGCTAGAAAAGCCAAACCAAGCAGTTGAGCAGCGTATGTGTTCGACTGCATATCCCAAAAACTTCATAGTATAAAATTAATGAAATAGTTGTAAGCAACTGACGGCAACACTCGGTGTGAACCCACTGGACAACAGCATATAGTTGCATGTCGTTTGATAGCGTATAAAAATAGTACTGAATACAATGTATTAGTAATGTTGAGATTAGTTTTTGCTACAAACTCGATACTGCACAAAATGCTAAAGTTCACAGAAAGAGTCCAATGTTACCATAATGTTCAAAACAAGATTCAACCATGCGTGATTGCCTAGATGATCGATCAATCACAATTTTTAAAATGTCTTTGACATAAATAAGATATGTAGATAGCCGTCATAGAGTTCCGAGAAAGTAGTAGGAATAAAACAGCTGTGGGCTACAGAAGCTCACTCAACCTATTCACCCAGTATTGTGCTTGATCCCTAGCCTCCTTGATGTCCTGTTGAACTTTTTCACCCAGTATTTCAAGTACTTTGACAGAACTTTCTACCTTTCCTGCTCGCCTTTGGGCCTCTTGCAAACGCCTTTCAGCCTTTTTGAGCCGTTTCTCTGCTGCCAAGACCTCCCTGTTCCTTTCTACCAAGTCCTTTTTAGCTGCTTTAGAGACAAGCAGGGTAGTCTCTCTTAACGCCATTAGATAGGAAGACTTTTTCTCCATATCTTCCTCTTCAGAAATCTCATTCAGATACTGCTGCAGCCAAGTTACATCAAGCTTGGCATCCGCGGCATTAGAGATTACAGATTTCATAGCTTTAATGGAAGAAAAACTAACATCACTGGTCTTCAGCCGCCTGACAACATCACTAACCGCGTCAAGAAGTGAAGCTCTGGCAGTCGGCGATTTAGAGTGACAGTTGACTGCAATGTCACCATACTTGGCAAAAATGGCAGCAAGTATCGGAGCACTGCTCACTTTTACTTTATAGCCATGCACATCCACCAGTTCACTGCATACATCACCATCTTTGCGGGACACCTTTATAGGTGTTATCAACCTCATCGGCTTTCCCTCTACCCCAGATTCTGAACCTTCAACCTTGATCCCTTTATTTTGGTGCACTCCTTTTGGAGTTAAATTATGCTGCATAGTCCTTCACAAAGAAACAAACTCTGTTCAGCTCACAAACCATTTATGATTATGCAAAGGGGTTTTAAATGCAATATAAATAACTTACATTGTTGAAGTCGCCGTCGGATCATCAGTTGCTTTCCCCTGCCAAATTTTCAAGCATAGATGGTGTTATGAAATACATACTAAGATCAGGTTTTTTCAGATTTCTATCACTTTCCCATGCATGCTTTCTAGGTTCACTTTGTCATCTAAACTTCTGCTGCAGTTTGCCATTCACAATGACACTGAACACTTTTAGAGACCAAGATGGTTGTCATGCAGGGTGAGAAGTAGTAATTTAGCTTCGCAAAAGTAACCAATTTATCATAAATTAATGCCTAGGAGACTTACATTTATAATCAGCTAGAGTTTCAAAGAAAGCCGAGGAAAAATTAAATTCACGTGAGCATTCATCTCTGCTTATAACTTCTCTTTGAAAGTATTAATTACAATGAAGGGCTATTTTATTGTTTCAAAGTCATTGTTTTCTTTCCGATAAGGTGATTGGATCTTAGTACTTAGAGATGGCAAAATGTAATCCTTAGTTAGAAGGAGATGACAGCGTACAATTAAGCAGCACTTTGATGTCAGAGTGACAAACCTTATAAAAATAAGATGACTACAGAAGAGAAGAGAAAGAGCCACGGATAAGTGTACAGGACTGTAGTTAAAGTAGGACCAACTTACCCTATATAACTTTGCTTTGCTGCAAACGATCTTCCTTCTTTCAGTAGCAGGAGTTAGCACGGGCATATCATCGTGAACGTTCAAAACCTGCTCAAGAAATTGACGTTAAGAATGCAGGGAAAAAAGGTCTCATAAAGTGAAACACATTTCAGCTCATGAAGAATGGTATTAACTCATGCAAGTTCTACCGAAAACTATATCAACTTCGTAAAATAGGTGAACGATATACCAGCAGAGGAAGTTCTTTAGAAAATTTTAAACCAGGATACATTAAAATAGGTGAGATATACTTTCATCGAATGAAGATGCTCCGCAGAAGAAAGGAGAAAGATGATATCCATTAAAGTATCCCACAGAGTAGTCAAAAACAAGAAGCACTGAAAAGCGCCAAAATCTATTGTGGCTTTAAACGCAAAGCACAATCAAAGCGCAAGCGGCAAGCCTTAGCGAGAAAAGCACTAGGGTTCAAAGAAAAATATCCAAGTAATACAAGAACAAGTAACTAAAAACACAAACAATAATTATTTTGACAGAAGGAAAAATAACTAAGCTATATATTTGAAATAAAAATTACGTCAATCAAGTTCAAAAACCACTATAAATTTTTTATTTAGATAGATGTTTTAAGTTTTTAGTGGACAGTTCTTTACACTAAATTTCTAATCCTATTCCTAATAACTAGAAGTTTAGTCAAAGCTCTTAACAATTAATGCATTAGTTGGTCAACTATGTTCATTATCTAGAGTTGTGCTTTTAAAGACATAGCTCACCGATGAAGAAGCACATGTCTTAACTGCTTGGCCCCTTCCCTAAAACAACAACAATATGAGGCGAAGTTCACAACCTGGGTTTTAAGGTCTACGAGCACCTTAATTGAAGCTTTAATAGCATTCGTATCTAAGGTGTACATCCTGAGGCAAGATGTCCAATACTTTTGTTGTTTTACTTTGATACTATTCCAACATTGTAATACTTTTGTTGTTTTACTTTGATACTATTCCAACCTTGTTATCTTCCAGAAAGGTAATAACTTGTATAGAAATCCAAAAGATCAACATCAAAGTTGCTGATGGAACTGTAATTACAAGCTCATAAGAGGAGCAAAAGAAAAAAAAAAAAGGGGATCAGACGGTAGCTGAATATCTAAAGCATCTCATAAGAGGAGCCAAAGAAAAAACAAAAAAAGGGATCAGACGGTAGCTGAATATCTAAAGCATTTACAGTTTCCTATCAGATCTACTAGGTCTATGTGGTATAGGGTGGAGTGTTGGCCAGTCAAGAACTAGTCAAGAACTCTCACATACCGAAGATGAAAGTTGCAGAAATGAGGATGTTGTGGTAGATATGTGAGCATATTAGGAGAGATGGGATTAGGAATGAAGATATCCGGGACAAGGTAGAAATGACATTGGTGGAGGAAAAAATGTGGCTGTGAGGTTGAGATGGGTTGGACTTGGCTAAGATTGCTTCAGGAGAGGTAGAGATAGGCCGAAGTATCCGGAGAGGTGAATAGGAGTTTCTTGTCCTTTGATTTCTACTACTATCTATTGTCTCTTTACTTCGATTATCACATTATTATTTGTTTTGGGGGGGCTTATCACACTATTTGTTGCAGTTACTGTTCTGTTTTTCAGAATGTTTCGCCATGATTTCTTCACTTCCAATTATTTCTTTTTCGATCTGATAGGATATGTTTTTCCTTGAGCAGAGGGTCTATCAAAAATAGCTCCTCTACCTCCCATGGTAAGGGTAAGGTCTGCGTACACTCTACCCTCTCCAAACCCCACTTTGTGGGATCACTCCAGCTGTGCTGTTGTTGTTACCATAAAAGAATAAGAACGAGGCGCTTTCAGCTTTTCCCAAGTTTGGAGATTTAAGTTGCTACGATCAAATGTAACTCAAGACAGAAGTTATATCACAAGCCTAGCAGGCCTTTGCTAGCCTCCCACTGAGAAAACAGAAGAACTCCTTATACAAAGAGCATTCCATTCCATCAATGACTCATCACAAATTCAGTAATGGGATTATGCCACCAAAAAGAAACAAAAGAGAACTTCAATGGAATATCTTCGAACTTTATCACGTGAATTTCCTGAAAGCAAACATGGTGACTTTGGAGAATAAACATATAGTGTTTGCCTGTTTCAATCTAACCCTTTCCACTTGATCTTAGAAAGCAATCTGAACAAGGATGTGTAGCTCATAGGCAGAAAGCTTCCATACAAGTACTCCTACCTTCTTCTTTTTTCTTATATGGCGATGTGAATCAATAATGCAACCAAGACGCCTGCACATTAACAACTTATGTAATACACATCAACCACTAAAATTGTTTCACATAGATATTTTATAAAAGCAATAACTTCAAAGTATAACATAAAATTTATAAAATGTAAAACGTGACAGTATCTTATCCTAAAGGTCGTTTTTTTGATAATGTAAACAATTTTATTAACAGAAGGGGGAAAACCCCGCATAAATATGCCAAAAGAAGAGAACCTACACAGCTACACCAAAATATGGTTCTCAACAAAAGAGGTCTAATACTCTATACAATTGGGACCTCGCAAGTACACCAAAAGTAAACTAGGTACAAAACACTACTCTTTTAACTTTACGAAAACAAGTTCTACCCCTTCAAAAGCCCTCTTGTTCCTCTCTTTCCAAATGACCCACATGACTACCAAGGGGGCAACACTCCATGCTCTCGTGCTTTCCTTCCCTCTTTTAAGAGTCCAACTTTGCAAAGCCTCTGTCACTGTGCCTGGCATTGACCCATTGCGTCCTAAACAAATTTAGGGCCACTCTCCATAACCGACTAGCCATCTTACAATGCAGAAGAAGATGATCTACACTTTTGCCGGTACTTTTACAAATGAAGCACCAACTGACATGAGTGTTTTTCTTCTTTCTCAGATTCTCCGCTGTTAATATCACACCCCTTGCCGCCAACCATACAAAGAAACAAACCTTCCTTCGTGCTCTAGGGATCCAAATGGATTCATAAGGAAAGGTATCTTCCACTCTCACTAGCAACCTCTTATAAAAAGAGCTAACAATGAATAAGCCGTCATCACTCTCCTGCTATCTCCATGCATCTAACAAGTTGTTTGATGTGTCTAGCCCATACAAAAGCTCTAACAGACTGTGAAATACTTCCATCTCCCAATCATGAAGGTTCCTTCTGAATCTTTATCTTATCCTAAAGGTCATAAGAGAACATAGTACTTCTAATGACTTTATTTTAGGATTATTAGAAGTGTCCCAGTAGTCCTGCTGATGCATTAAAAAGATTTACTGAAATCTGCACCACTGTACAATTAACATGGAATGCAATCAGTAAACATATTGAACACCCAAGTTTCATTGACATTCTTCTTTTACTGGGTTTCATTTCAGAAGTTCATCAATATTTCAAAATGGAAAAGACAACTTCAGTACAAATATAACACTGTTTGGTTGATTTATTGTTCACATACATCAGTGCTTGAATTTTAGTTGTTTTTTTGATTTTAGCATACATATAGAATAAACTCTAAGAAATTGTCTTACATCTTGTTTACGTCCCAAATATACTACAAAGAAACCGCCTATCAACATAAATGCTAGAAAGAAACTGTAATTATCTAGAAACTGAAGTATAACTTTCCATGCCTGTAAAAAAAAAAAAAAAAGAGAGAGAGAGGGAGGCTGTTTGTCAGTAATTATTATAACAGATTAAACAAGGCAGGAGACAAAAGGAAGGTTTACTCCCATCTTTGACAGAAGATTTTGCATAATATCTGATTGGATACAAGTATCACTTTTCTGAAGATGCGGACACTAGATAGCACAGCAAGAGATGCAAACTAGTGAAATAGGGAATGCAAAAGTATTAATGTTCGGACACCTAAACTATCGAGAAGCCTTACCAAAGAACTCCCCCTCCCCCCAAAAGAAAAGAAAAAAAAAAAAGAAATAGGGGGGGGGGGGGGGGGGGGGGGGACATTTTCAATGAGAGACTTGCATGTGCATGTCTATGTCACGACCCGACCCTAGAGCGGACAATATCACTTGTGGGCTGGCTAAGGGGTCTCTCGGGCCTTTGTGGTTCGGGATGCCCGTCGCGGCCAGAACCTCGGGTCGGGTCGTGACATAATGGTATCAAAGCCGCTCCTGTGTCGTCCCTGTCGATGTGGGCCAGAGTTCAAATTGAATGTAGGCAAATCCCGGTAAAGGCGGGGCAAACCTCAGTCCTGAGTGTAGGCAAATCCCATTCGGTGGGGCAAACCTCAGCGAGGACGCTGAGTCCATAAGGGGAGGTGTATGTAACACCCCAACTTAGGAAGGAGTCCCACATCGGCAAAACACGAGAGGGATGCTGGGTATATAAGTGAGAACGTCTTACTCCCTAGTGACGCGTTTTAAAGCCGTGCGGGCCTGGGCCCAGAGCGGACAATATCATTAGTGGGTTGGGTAGAGACAGAGGTCTCTCGGACCTTTGTGATTCGGGATGCCCATCGCGGCCAGGGCCCCGACTCGAGTCGTGACAGAATGGTATCAGAGCCGCTCCTATGTCAGCCCTGTCGATGTGGGCCAGAGTTCAAACTGAGTGTAGGCAAATTCCGGTAAGGCGGGCCAAACCTCAGTCCTGAGTGTAGGCAAATCCCATTCGGTGGGGCAAACCTCAGCGAGGACACTGAGTCCATAAGGGGGGCGTATGTAACACACCAACTTAGGAAGGAGTCTCACATCGGCAAAACACAGGAAGGATGCTGGGTATATAAGTAAGAAAGTCTTACTCCCTAGTGACACGTTTTAAAGCAGTGCAGGCCTGGCCCAGAGCGGACAATATCACTAGTGGGTTGAGGAGTTCAGGGGTATCTCGGATCTTCGTGGGTCAGGATGCCGTCCCAGCCAGGGCCTCGGGTCGGGTCGTGACAGAATATTATCAAAGCCGCTCCTGTATCGTCCCTGTCGATGTGGGCCAAAGTTCAAACTGAGTGTAGGCAAATCCCGGTAAAGGCGGGGCAAACCTCAGTCCTGAGTGTAGGCAAATCCCATTTGGTGGGGCAAACCTCAGCGAGGACGCTGAGTCCATAAGGGGAGGTGTATGTAACACCCCAACTTAGGAAGGAGTCCCACATTGGCAAAACACGGGAGGGATGCTGGGTATATAAGTGAGAAAGCCTTACTCCCTAGTGACGCGTTTTAAAGCCGTGCGGGCCTGGGCCCACAGCGGACAATATCACTAGTTGGTTGGGCAGAGACAGGGGTCTCTCGGACCTTCGTGGTTCGGGATGCCCGTCGCGGCCAAGGCCCTGGCTCGGGTCGTGACAGTCTGTGAGAAAAAAAAATTAAAATTGGAGAGTTGAATTAGATTTGACGCACCAACAGTGATACTCACCATCGTAATCTAGAAACAACAGGAAGCAGAGAACAAAATTGTTCGTCATGTCAACTTTACAAGCAGCATTCTATATAATCAAATGACTTGCCATGAATGAGAAGTTAGGTGAATGGAGCTTACATGTCAGACAAATCACTTGGACCAGGTACAATCTCTTGTATCTGAAATACATCCATCCAATAAGTCATGCAAATAAAGACAAGTACAGAACAGACGAGTACAGAAGCAAAGGGAAAAGAGAAGCCTGGCAGGAACCCACAGGATCTGATGCATTGTCATCAACAACTAGTTCCCAGCGTTCCTTTATAAGATTTAGCATTTCTTGCTCACCATCTCCATAGATAACCTTAGAATACCAGGAAAAACATAAATGATAAAACATTACCAAGACTTGGAAAATTGCCTGACAAATTAACTTCAATTTAGATTCTAACAACCTGTGAAACAATAGACTGACACCAGCCTATTAGCATATGAGGAACATCAACCAGCAATTAAGTGAGTACGAATGTATGATTACATAAAGCAGTTTGAATCAATTAATATACAAGAAAAATAATGTTTAGATAGCCATGCTAAATCTTTACCTTGTGCTTCTTCTGTGAAGGGTCGTATGAAGCGATATAACCTTCATAGAACCTAAAGAAAGTGAAATGTGAACGCTACGTGATATAACATTTCAACTAAAAATAAAGGTCATTGGAACGAAAAGAATAATGCCGCAATTTTTTTTTAAAAGGATAATAAGCAGCTAATTGCTCAAAAGCCTGCCTGTATGGACCTAAGAGCTTTTTTGAAAAAAAAAAAAACAATCAAAAAAGTTACCGCCAAATTCTTTTCCGCAGATGCTACCAAAGTTCTAATGTGATGCAATGACTGAACCAAGCACCAATAAGATACATATGATTAAAGATTTCCTTTAACTAATCATATTTTACTTTAAGAAAGGCCCTGTAATGGTTAAACATCAGATTTGGAACATATATTGATATATCACAAATACAAAACCTCTTTGTTTCATTTGGGTGGGGGCTGGGGAAGAGAAAAGAGCTACAATTTTTATTTAAAGCATAAAGAATCAGTTGCACCATTTTCTGTCTCAAATATAACCTATAATGTTAGGCCCTCAGAAATCTATGCTTTTTGAGAATGAGAGCATTCAATGAACAGAATTAAGCTTGAAAGAGGAACCCAGAAATAACTACTTGCATATTCGACTCCTCTGCCTTTTTCAGCTTTTAGTCAAACCTTGTTAACATGCAGATGTACCTGCTCCCCCTTCTCTATGACAAGTCATAAACCCATAGTTTCATGCCAAGAGTTTAGATGCCCTGGAGACCTTATTATGGCTAGACTACAACAAGTACTTGTACTTAATTTTATAGCAAGAAATTTTAAGATGACAGTTGACCATATTAATCCCTCTTCTTTGGCCCATCCAGTTAACTTGGACTAGAATTTAAGCCAGTATGATCTTCAGGATTCAAACAGAGCTCAGTATTTCTTTATACAATATTCTAGTTTTCTACTTCCTACATTGAAAAAAAGTTTACCTACTTCTGCAATTGACATGCATATGCATGATTCATATTCAGAAAATTATGAATAAGCAATTCATTCAGAGCTATTCAGATGAAAAAAATTCTACTCACTCTGTGAAAGAGCAAGTCAACATTTAAAACTCTTAACAGGAATAGCTGGATCTTGGCATCCACATCAGGTCCCCACTCATTATTCTCAAAAAAATAATTAATTCAATGAAATCACATACACTTGATCAAGTGGCCACCAAACCCTTACGCTGCAGCCAACCAGCTCCTTGCCATGCTTTCTGACAACCTTATCCGCAGATTCCTAAGGAAAAGATGATAGAGATGCACATAAATCTAGAGAGTAAAAAAAGCTTCCATTTCCCCAAAACCTCTAAAAGACACTGTAAAAGGAAGAATTCACCTGGAATTAAGGCGACCTATCCCTTTTACATTGTTTTTAGAGGTTTTTGAAAAATTGCTTTGCTTTGTGATTGAGACAGAATCCAATGCCTTCACCAATCAATTGTTGTACATCTATGTTGCGTGGCTTCTTTGGTTTTACCACCGAACCCGTCTCGACGAGATGCTGGTGCGGGGTGCATTTCGGATTCGGTCAAACGCATCCGGATACTTTGACCGAAATCAAGAGCAAATTTGGAAAAAAACTGAGGATTCAATTTCATAAAATAAAATACAAAAGTCCGACCGGCGACGTAGCATCGTCTTGGAAAGCTAAGTTGCTCGGACTCTCAGAAATGTTGCCGCCGCACCCGTGTCAGATCCTTCAAAAATACACTATTTTTGGAGGATCCAACACACACCCGCAGACATTTTTGAAGAGTCCGAGCAACTTAGTTGGAAAGAACCAGAGGATGACTTTTGGGGAAGAAAGAGAGCACAGATCTCGAGGATTTAAGTCTTTAAGCTTTATTCTTTTTTAATTGAAGAGACACACATATCCCTTTATTTATTTGACTTGTGACGGGTAAGGTTTTTTTTTCAACTGACACGTAAGTGGAAATAGTAAAATAGCATATACAAGGAAAATAGAAATTAAAAAAGTACATTTTGATGAACATGGATACAGGGGTGTGAATAGAGAGTCGGATTCGTGAAAATTTAAATTTTGTTCGTCAAAAATCACTTACTTATTTTGACATCCTTCCAACAAACATCTGTTATCATTTATTAAAACTGTCTTATTGTTAAATGATATTAGACAACCTTCAGTAAGTGATTGCTGAAGTGAATGTACTTGTTTTGATGTTCAAATTTTGTACTTGTTTTGCAGTCAAGGATTGGACAACCTTCCGACTCTCATTTTGACGTTAAAAATAGTAATTAAACGAACCCAAACTAAGGATAGAACAAATACTATACCTGAATCGACATAACTTACAAATGAGAACATTCACTTTACTATCACCTATTGAAGAACATCTGATGCTAATAACTATAAACCATCTCTAATTAGTAAAAATAAATGTTTACCTCTTCGTGTGATAGGGAGTTCTTCCTTTTACGTTGTTTTTTTGAGGTTTTGGGGAGGCTGCTTTTCTTGGTAATTGAAACAGAACCCATTGCCTGCAAAACTCAATTTATGTACATGATAAGTCCAAAATTAAGGGGTAGAACAAACGCTTTAATTGAATCCACATAATATTCCAAAACAAGTACATTCACTTCAGCAATCATTTACTGAAGGTTGTCTAATATCATTAACAATAAGACAGTTCTAATAAATGATAACAGATGTTTACCTCTTCTTGTGAGGGAGAGTTCTTTCTTTTTAGTTGTTCTTTAGAGGTTTGGGGAAAGTTACTTTCTTTGGTGTTTGAAGCAGAACCCAATGCCTGCAGATATCAATTTATGTTCATGATAAGTCCAAAGAAAGGGGTAAATTAAATACTTTACTTGAATTGACTTAACTTTCAAAAAGATACTATAATAAACATTTACCTTTTCTTGTGATGGAGAACTCTTCCTTTTACGTTGTTCCTTAAAGGTTTTGGCATTGTGGCTTTCTTTGGTAATTGATAAGACAGTGCCCAATGCCTGCACAATTCAATTTATGTCTACAATAAGTCCAGAACTAAGGGGCAGAATAAATACATCACTTAAATACACAACTTCCGTTCAGCCAATTGACACTAATTGTTTAACTTACCTCAGCTCCTGATTCATCAACTGATAACCGCCGTCTTTTATCACGACATCCGGCAGGTACATTTTTCTTGTCTTCTTTTTCTTGTTTCTCTTCTAATGCCTCCACAACAGCAAATTCTTCTGAAGCAACTAATGTAGATTGTGAGACTTTCTTCTTGGTTACTACTGGTGCATCTCTTGCTGAAATTGATGAAAATTGTGCACCATCATTCTGACCTATGTTGCCATTTTTCTCCTTATGATGTCTCTTTATAGACATCATTATTGGAGTCTTCTCCTCAACAGTTGAAGAATACAATCCTTTGGAGATTGCACATTTAGGTGAACAGCTACTTCGCTTTTTAGTATCTTCCCCACAACCCTTCAAGAGAATACGGGCTTTTGATCTCCGTTCTCCACCTACCCAAGCATGATCATATCCTTCCTCTGGTTTATTCAAAAAATTAGGTTTCCAACCTCTTTTCTTTGAAGCTTGAGTAGCTTCTGGATCTAGTTCTTTTTCGGCTGCATTTATGAAACCCAAGTTTTCTGGTAGCGAAGTGGCCCTTGAATCGGTACTTTTCTGCTGCTTCATTGCATCTCCACATACTGATTCTTTTAAAGTTGGATCCTTCTCTAGAACGATGTCATCGTCCTTATGCTTGGGATCATCTTTCCCTAGCAAGTTGTGATTTCCATCGTCAAAGCAAGCAACTTCAGAAACATTTTCCACCTGTGATTTCAATGCTCCATTCACAAATTGATCACTTTCTCCCTGTCAAGATTTTGGAAGAAACTTTAGAGCATTCTGACAAGTGCGTACAAAAAGGTAGAATTCACAGCATTATCATAAATCCAGAACAAATATCACCTATAACCTGTGAAGTTACCTTTACTTATCATCTTTAGATCAACAATTAATCCGGCAAAACAAGGAGCTTCTGAGAATCTCATGAAGGAGCTTAAGTTTTATCTTACTCAAGCTAGCCCAAAAATTGAGGACAGCTTGATGGAAAACAAGACGTGTACATATTCCTGAGTTTGCAATAGTCAGAAGATCTTAAGAGAAAAATCACCTGATAAGTTCTTGTTAAGATCTTCAGAGGAAGTAAAGTGTAACTTCACAGATTGTAGGTGATATTAAACGAAAGTGAAGGTAATTTAGCTATCTTACATAGTAGTAGTCAAGACCTAGATGTTACAACCATATTCCTTTCTTGTTACATTATTCTCTGGCCTATTATATATTAAGGATATGGATTTCAAAGGAGGCTAAGTTCCTTTAAACTTGTGAAATAAATGCATGGGAAAATATTATTAAGATGCATAACTATTGTATTACACCGAGCCCTATTTATACCTATACTCTACATAATACATAATACATAATACACATTGTTTAACATGGGAAACTCGAGTAATACTATATACAAGAACTATCTAACAAAGATCAACTGTGAAGATAAGTAGGATAAGTTCAGCAGTAACTGGATAGTTAATGTAAAACAGGTTCAACACCTAATCACAGTTTCCGTGATTTAAATTTAACAAGAAACATGGGATCAAAGTTATAAAAACTCTGTAGCACACTGTAGCATGATCCTGTGATAAATACTCGCAACTGATGCTACAGATGGCCATCCAGGCATAAACAAGGAGGATCCATGTCATCTTATTTGAATGGTCAAACATGTCATTATTGCTTTCATCGGAACTGTCTACATTTTTCTTTTTGATAGTCAATTTTGTATTTCGTTCTTTTCCCACCTCTTTTCTAAGATTATTGAATCTGCCATTTTTCATGATCGGCTGATTAAGCACTGATCCTAGACATATTTCCTACATTCCAGAATTCCTTTTCCAAGGGTCAAGACATATGTCAGGCTTTCTATTACTCCTACGGAACACCTAAGCTGAGAAATCCAAACATAAAACCAAGAAAAGAGAATAAGATTGACAGAATACAGAACTTGAAAGTCATAGAAAAGATGGTCTACCACAAGATGTACATTGCATGTTTATCTGCTTCCATTTCTTTGGTAGGGGTGGGAACTCCATTCTTCGTAAGTTAGAAAAGAAAATGAGAAGAGGAGGATTATACAACTAAACGATTATTTTTTGACAAATAATTGCAGAAACTACATTGAATATCAGATAGACACACCGTAGTTTTACTTCTAATTGCCTGACTCCATATTAATTCCACAACTTCCGAATAGTTGTTAGTGGAAATGCCGAGGGACCTCACTGCATTTACAAGATATGGATGAAGTTTGCCAGCACTTTCTTGAAGAACTTTCTCTCCCAGCACATAGGAACGTGGTGAAACATTCTAAATCAAAAGATGACGTCATTAAAAATAAGTAGAAAGATAAATGAATAAAGTTGTAGAGGAAAAGGAATACCTGGTTTTCCTTCTTAACACAAGTTATGAGGATGTTTAGAAGGTGCATTGGAATTTCTTCACTCTCTTTAATCATCATGCTCATTATTTCCTCGATGTCCATGAATACTTGATCAGGGTGGTCCGGTCTTAAAATGGAGCAAGAGACAAAACACTTGTCAGCCATTTCCACAAGAAAAAAAATGGAATACTGAGAAACTGGTAGTCTTTGAACTTTATGAAGAAAAAAAATCCGGCAGTCTTTGACATGCTACGTACCTTAGCATATAAGTTCATTTATGCTGCATTAAATATATGTAGGTACAACTGTGAATATTCAGCTAAAACTGTCACATACTCCATCCCAATTGCTATAACAGTGTTTGCTTGGTACAAATTTTAAGATGTGTAATTAACTTATGATTAATTAGTGATGGTTGGAAAAATATCTAATTAATAGTCAAAGAGTTAGTTTCATAAAGAAAACATCTTATGAGATTTGAAATTTGAAAAGTCAGAGACATTGAATTTTAAGTAGTAGTAAAAATTGCATAGAATAATATTTTATATGGCAGTCGGTTGTTGAGATCCCAGAAAAAAATTGAGTGGATGAAAAGACTATATACAAAGGGAGGGATGATATTAATATCAACTCTCTTTTAATCACCCACATGTTATATCTATTGATTATACTTTGCATGCTTGTAAGTGTTTCAACAATTTGGATAAGATCAATAGAGATTTTTTATTGGAAGCGAAAGACAGATATAGGTACTTCACCTAGTAGAGTGGAAGAAGATCATGGTTCCCACTTGGAAGGGGCGCGAGTTAGGAGGCTATCTACCTATAATACAACACTTTTAGGGTAAGTTGTCGAGATTTTCTCCAGACAGCTTAGCGACTAAATATGGATTAGTATGGTGATAAATTTTCTGGTAAGCCAGATAAATTCATTTGGAAGCGACTTCTCTTCATCATGAGACTGATTGAAGTTGCTTAAACTGTAACTAGTTGATTGGTGCCAGAAATGAGACATAGTTTCTCCCACTCCTCCTGGTTTTTCAGCCTTTACTTCCTTTATTTTTACTTTTCAAGTCTACCAATCTTTCTGTTAATCGAGAACTCTGTCTTGAGAAAACCCTCTGAGCCAACCGCAACCTTTGAAACTCGGGGTGATGGACCCCCTCCTCTACCCTTCTCCACTTAGATACTGAATTTAGTTTGCTTGGGAGTTGGGACAGAGCTCAAACTTGTGACCTAAGACACAAGTCCTTCAACCAGTTCCTATTGAGCTAATCCCTGGGGGCTTAAGTCTACCAATCTGATCCACAAATACCATCATCCCAACTTTCATCATGTGGCCAAAACAAAGAAGAGGAAAAGCAATAGTGCAAATAACCGCTGTTCTTTTCCATGTTTCCACTCACATTTTACTAGCTCTACATGTTCTGAATTGGGGAAAAATCAATTGATCACATTCAAAGCCCAATCAATTCAATATAGAACAATTTATATTCCAAAAAAGGGCTCATTGAATTGCTTGTTCTCAGCTGGGGCAATCTTTCCAGGACATGCAACTGCTGAGGCACCCATATAGAAGTTTTTCTAAGCCACAACTTGACCAAGATAAAACTCTAACCCAATTAGCTAACTAAAATATACTAGAACACAAGATAGAAGTAGTCACAAGCAATCACCCATCTCATTCATGAGTGTTCTGCTCTTAAAGGGTGATCATTTGCAGTTTAGTTATTTTCTTGTCCCAGTCCACAAATAAATAAATAAATGAAAATGAGAAAAAGGGAAAAGTAATACTTTGACGTGTGCAAGGACATAGCATACATTATATTACCAGAAAAACAAATGAACAATAACAGATAAAATACCAGCAAAGTTACACGATATGGTCAGGTTCAATCCTCTTTCCTTCAGAAAAATTATGAATGACTAACATAATTGGAGTATACCTTATACTATTCAGAAAATGTTGAAACATCTGAACAACCAATGCATCTAGTTCGAGATCCCACATAAGCACGCACGTTCGGTACTTCGCAAGAACTTCAATAATAGACACTGCCTTTGAATAACAGCGACCATCCAAGCAAGACAATTTCCCAAATGCCAACATTGCAAGCTCAAAAAAGTCCTGTACGCCAATTGAGCAAGAAACCAAACTGTGAGTATGTATAAATACTAGTCATGCATTCAATAAAATCATAGATGCATAACTACTACAGAATATGAACCATCAATTACAAAGCAAAACAGCTTAGTTAGAAGACAGACTGGAAATCAGTCTGACTTGGGCAAAGAAGGATGTATGAGTTGTATTTGCCTTAAGTCTGCCATCATCATACGGTTGATCTGGAGCTGTAATTCTCATGATCTCACTCATGCAAGATGCAACTGACACCTTCACATCTATGTCAGGATACCGTAGAAGTCCATCTGCAACTAGTGCTCTCATAGCAGGCTGAAAAGCATCTCGCGTTGATGCGGGGGGAATTTGCTTCACCATTGACAAAAGATGCTCTAAATTCTGGAAATTGCATATACCAAAAAAAAATGATTGAACCATGTCAAATATATTGGAAACACTTCTCTGGATAACACATGAAGTCTAGAACATGAGATCTTGTACAAAATAAAGAATAAATAAAATTGCAAACTACGTCACAAGGTCAAACATCTCTCTCTCTCTCCACTTTTATGTCCTTTCATCCATCAAGAAGCCTGATTAAGTCCTTTACACAGCAAAAAGTAAGAGAACAAATATAGATAATTGCACTACCAGGTCATGGAGTACCATGATCCCCCTCTATAAGAATAAGGGGGACATTCAGTGTTGCAATAACTATAGGGGGATTAAGTTACTGAGTCACTCTATGAAGATCTGGGAGAGAGTGGTCGAGGTGAGGCTGAGACGGATAGTGTCTATTTCGGAAAACCAGTTCGGATTTATGCCCGGCCGCTCGACGACGGAGGCAATCCACCTGGTACGGAGGTTGGTGGAGCAGTATAGGGAGAGGAAGAAGGATCTGCACATGGTGTTCATCGACCTGGAAAAGGCGTACGACAAAGTCCCCAGGGAAGTGCTTTGGAGATGCTTGGAGGTGAGTGGAGTACCGCAGGCATATATTAGAGTAATTAAGGATATGCATGAGGGAGCGAAAACCCAGGTGAGGACGGCGGGAGGAGACTCAGAGCATTTCACTGTCCTGACAGGATTGCATCAGGGATCTACTCTTAGTCCCTTTTTGTTTGCGTTAGTAATGGATGTGTTGACGCGGCGTATCCAAGGGGAGGTGCCGTGGTGTATGCTTTTTGCAGATGATGTAGTCCTGATAGATGAGACTCGAGGGGGGTGTGAATGACAAATTAGAGTTGTGGAGGCAAACTCTGGAGTCTAAAGGGTTCAGGGTGAGCAGAACCAAGACAGAGTATGTGGAATGTAAGTTTAATGACGTGAGGCGGGAGAATGAGGTAGTAGTGAGGCTAGAAGCACAGGAGGTAGGGAAGAGGGATAAGTTCAAGTATCTCGGGTCCGTGATCCAGAGTAACGGTGAGATTGACGAGGATGTCTCGCACCGTATTGGGGCGGGATGGATGAAGTGGAAACTCGCATCGGGGGTGCTGTGTGATAAGAAGGTGCCGCCCAAGCTTAAAGGCAAATTCTATAGGGTGGTAGTCCGTCCGGCCTTGCTGTATGGAGCGGAGTGTTGGCCAGTTAAGAACTCCCACATCCAAAGAATGAAGGTGGCAGAAATGCGGATGTTGCGCTGGATGTGTGGACTGACCCGAGGGGATAGAGTTCGGAATGAGACTATCCGGGAGAAGGTTGGTGTGACTTCAGTGGAGTGTAAGATGCGGGAAGCACGATTGAGATGGTTCGGACACGTGAAGAGGAGGGGCATGGATGCCCCGGTCCGTAGGTGTGAGAGGCTAGCGTTGGATGATTTTAGACGGGGTAGGGGTAGACCGAAGAAGTACTGGGGTGAGGTGATTAGGCGGGACATAGAACAGTTACAGCTCACCGAGGACATGACCCTAGATAGGAAGGTCTGGAAGATGCGAATTACGGCAGAGGATTAGGGCCAGTTCGGGTCACTAGTGTAGGGAATTAATTGGTGGGGGTGTATTCCTGTTATGATTCCGTATTCAATGTTTCGTGTTCCGTGTTCCATGTTTATTACGAATATGTGTGCTTTCCTCTGCTTTATATTCCTGCATTCCTGCTTTTCTCTGTTTTATATTCCTTATGGGTGCCGTATCTATGTTATGTCATCTGCTTCTGTGTTGTACTATGTGTTTGTGTGATATCTCGTGACTTGAGCCGGGGGTCTTTCGGAAACAGCCTTTCTACTTCATCAGAGGTAGAGGTATGGACTGCGTACATCTTACCCCCCCAGACCCCACTAAGTGGGAATACACTGGGTTTGTTGTTGTTGTTGTTGTTGCACTACCAGGTCAAGTGAATAAGCAATGCCATGTGGAAATCCTAATCTATGATAAAACTTAAGTTCAGGTACAAGAAGGGAGAGCTAGGCCAACTTCCTTCAGAACAAACATGATTCAAGATGGATCATGTTAACTGATCCTTCTTCAAGTTATGTGCAAGGAACATGTTGATAAGAGTAGATATCACAATCTAGGTCCAGCTGCTAGGTTAGATAATAACTTTTTCCAATACTAGATTAGAAAGTAAAACCCAATGAACAAACAACAAACTTCAAAAACTTAAGAACCATGGTGTAATATCCATTAGAGGATAAGGTATCACATTCATATCCAGTGCAAGCCTATGAACTTCCTTGGGGTGAACATCTAACCCTCACAATCCCAAACAGTGTTCTGGAATGCGAGCGCATCATCGCATTATGTGGTGATGCCATGCAAGGCTTTCCCATTGTGAGTAAGTGATGAGAGGCCATTTTACAAATGCGGGCGCATAACCCTGTGATGCGAGATGCGAGCCGATGCGCTCACATCGTGTTGATTTTATTTGTAGGGCCATTTTTAAATTAAAAATGAAAGAGTCGGGTCACTCTTGCCTTCACTCCTGCGAATTTTTAGGGTTAGCTCTGAAAAGAGTCGCGATTTCAATGCTGCAACCTCTCTTCTTCTTCACTTGAGATTTTAAGGTAATTTTTCTTCCTTCTTCTTTCTTCTCTGTTTTGCTGCTCTTCACTGCCGCGACTTCACTTTTCTTTTCTTCTTCTTCTTTTTGTTTTCACTGTTACTGTTCACTGCTGCAATCAGTTACTGTTTTGCTCTATTTTCTTTCTCTGCTTTTCTTTTTCTTTTTCTTTTTCTCTGCTTCTTTCACTTCTGCTCCTCACTTCTTTTTCTCTTTTTCACTGGTTTCGGTGATCAAACCTGTGATTTTGGTGTTTCGTTTGAACTTTTGCTTATATATATTGTCTTTATTGTTGATTATATAGTTGTTTTGGTCTTTTCAGTCAGACTTACAGTTTGGATGCTATTTGGTCTTTTTCCTTTTAAATTGCGCTTCACTTCAATGATGCGGTCGCATCATTTAACGCATCGCGTAATGCGCGATGTGAAGCCTCGTCGCTTTTTCCCGCATCAAGCTTCCCTGAAAACTGATCCCAAATCTACACAGACAAACAACAACAACAACATACCCATTGTAACCCCACAAGTGAGGTTTGGGGAGGGTGATGGATGATGCGAACGCATCCTTGCCCCAAATCTACACAGACGTGGGATCAAATTACAAGAAAAGAATGTTCTCATGTGATTTGAGAAGCCAAGGTGACAGCTTTTTTGGCTATCTTGGTTCGCCAAAAAACTCTAGCAAATAGTAATAAGTGGTAGAGATCTCAGCCTTCTAAATATTACTGATTTCAGGAATACATCAGGGAAACCATAAGATAATCAAAAGATTGAGGTACCTACCCTTTTGCTCAATGAGGATATATACCCACACATGGCACGAAATGAATGATCTATAGCTGGAAGAAAATAAGAATCAGCAGTATGTAGCACAAAAGTGGTTCGAGAGCTGAGCGGCACTCACAAAACTTAAGCGTTTGCACCTTCTATTTCTAACGAGCATTTTCTGGTCATGGTCAAGCGATCATATAATTCCTAGAATATCAATCAACTGCAACTAAATCCCAAACTAGAAGGGGTCGGCTGTACGACACCTATATATCCATTCTGCTATTTCCGACTTACTCAGAGATTCAATGGATCAACCTACCGCATCCGCATCCCTTGTCTGGACTTTGACCCTCTATGCTAAGCAAAACAAACACAGACAGAGCTTTTAATTACTAGAATGTTTCTATAAAGAAAAAGACCAATTAAGGAAATGATCTTTCACTAGGGTTGCTTATCAGAATTTCATCTGATACAAACCATAATCAATCTACATTACATACACAAACAACAATCATTTTCTACAAGGTGGGAATCAAAACCCTCACTACTAAAGTGGTAAACCAGCTAAACTACTCCTAAAAAACCATTGATAACCTAAACTACTAAAATTTTTCCAATAAGGGGTCAATTCATCCTAGGATTAATTAAAAAATTGTTGACTTGAGATTTAGGAATTCAGCTATAAGAAATTAAACAAGTTAGAGACAACAGCGTTGAAGCAACGCACATTTGCATAGACAAAAGGCTTGGTAAGCTTAAGAAAAGGCACTCACATCAAGTTTCTCGAGAAGCTCCTCTTTAGAAGAAGGGGGTTGATGAAGCAGCTCATTCCCAGCTTCAAAAAGTACTTTGTTGAGTTCCTCCTCCTCCTCCTCCTCTGAGACGGAAGCACGAGCAACGGCACCCATTTCCTATTTCTCACAGCACTTGCGCACACAAACAACAAGAATAGCAGTTTTACTTTGAAACCCAAAAGAAAACGGAAGGGCAAAACCCACTAACATAAAGAGAGGGGGGAAATGGAACGCATGCAGCAGAGGCAAAGCACATCTGTCTGTGAGTTTTTCTAAACCAAATTAATTTTTTGTGCTGTTTAAGGAAATAATTTCAATGTGTGAGTAGGACTCAGGTGGTCTTAACTGGTTAAATTTTCACGTTAGTCCTCTTAAAGTTTGGTTTCAATTAATGAAAATTGCTAATACATGCTATGTTGTTTCGGCTAGAATGTTCATATTATTTTATGTTAATTTTATTTGAATACTATCAATTATTTTGTTTTTATCTCTTGTTTTTGTACCTTGTTACGACTGTCTTTGTCTTGAACGAGGTCTGTATGACTCAATCCTCTGAGGTAGAGGGGCATGGACTATGTTACAGTAATCTCTACAGAATCCATTCTTCCCTGCCCCTTTTGTTGTTTAATTTCATCTTTCCTCACTATTTTTCTTGGGCGCTTCTGCTGGAAAAGGAACAAAGCCAACATTCAAACATCAAAAAAATATGATGATGAAAACAATAGGCTCTCCGTCTTCGAAGTTTAGTGATTTTTTTTTTAAGAAAAAAAAAAGGAATTACATTTTTAAAAAACAGATTAAAAGAAAAAATTATTCTTTTTTAAACGGATGGAGCAACAATTATATGAACTTTTAGGACTTATAATAGGACAGAACTAATGTTTATGCTAGCAAGCAGTAACTATATCAGCTTTAGGACTTATAATAGGACAGAACAAAGAAAACCAATTTTGTTGCCACCTATAACTTAGGAGGTCCCACGTATTAAAAGGTTAAAAGGGGCAAAGCCTTGGCTCATTTTCACAAAAAAATTTAGTTAGTGGGTTTAACCAAAATTCACTGTGCGAAATCAAAATTTTTGTTAAGGAGATCAAAATATAAATACTCAAAAAAAGTTTAGGAATTCAATATCTACTGTACATATCTAAAAGGAAAATTTGACCTTATATACAATGTAATTTTTCGATGAAGGATACCTCCAAGATCAAACAGTATACACACATATAATAAACTTACTGATAAAGATTGCAAATTTAATACTCAGTCGTTGGTACACATAATCTGCCTATCTTGTAAACTGTGTTTTCATGAACAGGTGTAAAGACCACATGAGAAGGATCCAATGACCATTGCAAAAAGCAGTTTACTATAGAAGTCACTTAATTGTCATCTCGAGAAGGTTGTTCCGCATGAAAATTCAATGTTATAACTGGTCATTCCTGATTCACCTTGTTTTTCAGCCTCTCCAACTCGTTCAAGTGCCATAACAAACTCGGTTTTCCTGTATTCCATCTCTTTATTACTAGCTGCCCAGCATAATGATTGTATTGTTATCATCCCATGATTGTTAGATGTTTCAAGATCGAAAACCTCTCGTGTTTTAAAATTAATTATCAAGGCCTATGTCAAAGGAAATAATCAAAAAACGACATAGTTCATCACGGTTACTTTGCCTAACGCTATAAAACTGACATGGTTGCAACCGTCAACTGAAAAGCATGCAAAAGAGGTGTTGGACAACTGATAATCTGACGTAGTTGATGTTGAAGTTTTTGAAGAAAGAAAAGTTTTGCCTCCCACATCGAAAATCTACTTGGTTTGGGAGTAGGTTGAGAGTTATAAATAAACTCCACCTCCTTCATTGTTGAAACACACAAAAATATTCTTTTCCTTGTTTATTATTGGAGATCTTGAGAATAGTATTTTAGGAAGTGAGGGTGTGTAAGAAAAATATTGTGTATTGTATGGTGTAATAATTTTCATATAGTGAATATTTTTCTGAGAGGCCGTGGTTTTTCTTCAATTGGGGAGTTTTTCACGTTAAATCTTTGTGTTGTTATCTCTTTAATTTCTCTATTATTTTCTGCTTGAAAGCGGTCCGGAAGGGGCGAAAAAAATAGTCTATTTTCTCCCAAACAAGTGGTCTATTTTCTCCCAAACAAGTGGTGTCAGAGCCTTCGGTGTGGAATAATTCTTTTAAAATTTTAGTATGCTCTGTGGTTGCAGCTTTGTCTGATCTTCCACATCAGAAAAAATTTCTGAATTAGAATTATTGTTCTCAAGCAGAAGTTTCGTCCCGGTGGAGTAGCAAGTAGAGTCTGATTCCGGCTAAGTTTGCTATTCTGGTGGAGTTACTTTGGGGTACTTGTATATTTGGTAATAGTGGAAATAAGTGGGTACTTGTATATTTGGTAATAGTGGAAATAAGTACAGTCTAAAGAGGTTCTGGCTAAGGAAAGACTTGGTACTTAAGTGTATCCCTTGTGATCCACCTCTCTTTCCTGGGAACTAATTTAGTGGGTACTTTACATTACTATTGTCCATTTATTAGTACTGATAAACTAGATGGGACAAAATTTGAGATTGAGAAATTTGATGGGAGAATTAATTTTGGCTTGTGGAATTACACAAAGCATTGAAACAGAGACCAACTAGCGGAAAAGGTGATAAGGATTCAGAAAAATCTGAAAGCAGTAAAGACTCAGAAAAATCTAGAATTAGTGGTGAAGAATAAGAAGAGCTAGACATGAAAGCAGCAAGTCAAATTCGCTTGTGTTTAGCTAAAAATGTTCTTGCTAATGTGATTGGATTATTTACAACAAAGGAGTTGTGGGAGAAACTTGAAGAATTGTACCAAACCAAAAGTATTTCAAATAGGTTATATTTGAAGGAGCAATTTCATAAATTACAAATGGATGAAGGTATAACTATTTCTGATCATCTGAGTGTCTTGAATGAGATTGTTTCTGAATTTGAATCTATTGGAGTAAAAATTGATGATGAAGACAAGACACTTCGACTTATCTGGTCTCTTCCATCTTCCTACAAGCACATGTAACTCATTTTAATGTATGGGAAGGAAACTGTGATTTTCTCATAACTGACTGAGGAGAAAGAATGAAGAATGAAGATGAAAAATCTCTAGAAGATTCAGCTCTTGTTGTTAAAGAAAAATGAAAGCAAAGCTCTAAGCAGAAGGTTATCTGCTGGAATTGTAAACAATCGGGACATGTTAAAAATAATTGTCCAAATAATGGGGCTAGTTCGGCTGGAAGCTCCAAAGAAAATGTTGACAATGTTGTCTCCCTAGAATAGTGGAATGATATTTCTTTGTAAAGAAAGATGAAAATCCTCATGGCATGAATGCTGCCTTTAGAATTGCCATGTAAGAGGATGTTTAATTGGTAGCTGGTCCACAAGTTTGCACATGGGCATTGATTGATAGGTAATGCAGGGTGTGTGGTGGAAAGGATGTCGATGACTAATGAACTCTCAAGAAATCAACAAGAGGGTTGCACCATAAGTTATTAGCAGGTTTTTTCGACATGTGCCGAAAATGAAATTTTTGAAATTGGGAAGTAATTTCAAGTGAAAATTCTTGGATTGTTTTTTCAATCTGAGTGGAGGTACTCTTTATGGTGGGGGTATCATAATTCTTGAATTTAGAATTATGATTGTCAGTAGCAGCTAATTTGAAAGTTGCAGCCATACATGGTTGGTCGAGTTTAGAGTCAGGTAGAGAACTGATTTTGTTATGTGTAGTTGGACAACTATAAAAGGTCAACGGATTGAATTTTCTTCTCTCCAAAAGGTGGAGATTTGTTGAAGTTTTTGAAGAAAGAAAAGTTTTGCCTCCCACATCGAAAATCTACTTGGTTTGGGAGGAGGTTGAGAGTTATAAATAAACTCCACCTCCTTCATTGTTGAAACACACAAAAATATTTTTTTCCTTATTTACTATTAAGGGGCTTTAGAGATGATTCTCTTGGAGATCTCTTTGAGAATAGCATTTTAGGAAGTGAGGGTGTGTGAGAAAAATATTGTAGATTGTATGGTGTAATAATTTCCATATAGTGAATATTTTTCTGAGAGGCTCGTGGTTTTTCTTCAATTGGGGAGTTTTCCATGTTAAATCTTTGTGTTGTTATTTTTTTTAATTTCTCTATTATTTTTTGCTTGAAAGCGGTCCGAAAGCGGTCCGAAAGGGGCGGGAAAAATAGTCCATTTTTTCCCAAACAGTTGACTGGGTTGGGTGCAGAGTCTGATGGTGACAAGCAGGAAGAGGTATTCATCGGTGTTTTTGTTACCAAGCTTAATCTATATGGAAGCATCACCAATTTTTTGTTGTAACCCAGGAGAGGAGAATAATAACTCCAAGGACAATATAAACAGGCCCCTATTTCTGAATCAAAGCCTAAAATAGTCATGTAACGAATCACTAATTAAAGCATTGTCAAATGTCAAATATCCACATGCACATACATGCTAAAATATAGCAAATGAGACATAATCATCAATAATATAGGGCGCCCCTCTTTGCTTGTATCTAAACCTAATAAGGTACTTGAAAGAAGGTTAAAGAGAAACTTTTATTTCCCTTCTCGGTTGACACCACCCGTAGAAGGCACAATAGTCCTGCCAACAACTAATCCTAGTACAAGCAGAGCTTGAATAAAGTGATTTTCACCGGTAATGTACCATGTCAAAGTTCTCTTCCTAATTAAGCCACTCAAGTTTTTATTAGCAATCTAATAAATTGTTCACATTAGAAAATGCACAAGTCAAGGCACATAAATTTCAACAAGGTCATCACACATGACATTGCTGAAAATCTTAATGAATGTAACATAGCTTGAGCTTTCTTATCCGCATTTAATTCTCTCTGAAGCATGACAGATGCAACATGATGGTTACATTTTAGCAGAACTCAAAGAAGTCACATCAAGTTTATGTTCCTTTAGATCCTTGTACAACATCCCTACTAGTTGAACGCATACAAGTTTCAAACAAGAGTATGAGGTGCATCGTCTTGTGGAGCCAATGAAACTAACCTGAGAATTTAAATCTTTTGCTTTATCAGTATATATATATCTGGAATTCTGCATCTGAGTTCTACTCTTCGATTACTTTAAATCTCGGAGACATTGGCTTTAATTAAGGTTATACTGTTGTAATCACTCAACTCAGATTTATTATGTGGCTTGTTGTTAAGGAGAAGTTGCTTAATTACAAAAAGAGATTGATTCGGATGAACATCTCAGTGGATGGTCAGCAATGTTGTTTGTGTAATACTATTGTTTTTTAAACCAGTCGTCATTTATTTGTTGAACGTGTACAGTTTAAAAATGTTAAGAGAAGTAATGATGTAATTAATTAGAGTCAGTTTACAGCATGAAAATGTAGGATACATCCTTTCAGGAATTAAAATGGAACACTAAAAATCAATTCAGAATAAGATTAAGTATAGCCATTGGGGAGGCAATGATATATTCCACTTGAAGGGCTCGTAATTGAAAGTTGTTTAAAGCTTTGTTTAAAGGGCAGATTGCATATGCAATGATGTATTTTGAGGGTCAATATTACACAGATTAAAAGGACAGATTGCATATACAATGATGTATATTGAGGGTCATTACGCAGATTAAAAGGGCAGATTACATATACAATGATGTATATTGAGGGTAATTACACAATTAAGAGCTACTAGATAGACTGGATTTTTTGTTTGTATAAGACACTGCACAAGTACTAATGCAAATATTATATACTCCGACAATTTCAAAAAGATTGATCTATTTTGACTTGGTACAAAGTTAAGAAAATAAAAAAACTTTTGAAAATTTTGTGATCTTAAATATATCACGTAAAAAATTGAATTAAAGTGTTGTGGAAAAAAAAAGATTCATTCTTTTTTTTTAAAAAATAGACTAAAAATAAAATTACATCATTATGTTTTGAACGAATGGAGTATGTAAGTAGCTTTCCTCACTGAGGATGCCTTCTTGCTTGCTAAAGGATTGAGATGTCGAGGTGCTTTTAGCTTGTTTTATTGATGATAATGTTAAGTATATGGTGGTTATATTTACAATTTTACCCCCAAAAAAAATTTGAAAAATGACAAAAAAAAGGTAAATTTGAAAAGAATAATATTTTTTTAAAGTAATTTGGCTAATTCAAAAAAAAAAAAGTTATTGAATTACACTGTGTGAAATGTTTGTTTGACCAGTAAATTTGGGTAAGAAGCCTATACAAGTAGTCAAGTACCGTATCAATCGGTTTAGTCTTCATCGCCACGTAGACAACAGCCATGCTCCACCAACCAAAACTCGACACATCATCAACATTTCCACGTGTAGAAAACTGATTTGCTCAGGCTACTCCTCCAACGTGGCAGCAGGAAGCTAAAACGCCTCTTTGCATCCAAAGCCCACAAAACGATCATCGACATCGTCGGAAATCAGAAAAAATATAAATCGGAACAATCGTCGGAGCTCCACCGGGCATCCGTAAAGAGCTTCATCGTGGCTCCTTCCGGCCAAAATCAACAGCATAATACACTTACTAGAAGGAAATCAGCACCGCCGTCGACGTTGAATCAAGCTGCGGCATCGGGGTCGAAGCGAATAGTACTTAAAGAATCTTCATCTGAATCGGAACTTGATCTTCCATTTTGGCAAAGAACCTGGTTCATATTGCTATTACTTCTCATGGCAATTTCATTCTTCGGTCTCGCTCTCTTCCTTTTTCTCACGCTTGATTCTGATTATGTATCTACGCCTGTTTCCGCTGCTTCCGAAGGTGTCCAGGTAATGAAATATACTTCCCTGTAGCTGTCAGAGGCGAATCTAGAAATTCTAGAACATGGTTGCACCGGTAACAAAGAAGGAAAAAATGTGTCAAGTGAGAATTGATGAGGGAAATAACTCAACATTCAACAAGTGCATCATTGAGCCTTAAAAATACATGCATAAAACGTCTAGTTTCTATGGAAAGACGTGCTTCATTTTTAGGCTATAAATTCGCTCTTGTAACTGTTATCCTTCATGACAAGCTTAATTGGAAATTGAATTTGTTCTAGCTTATGTTTTAATTTTCTCGCTCTGTCTCAATTTATGTTTCACGAATTTCTGAGATTCAAACTTCTGTACTTTGATGGTCAATTTGCACATAAAAGCTTTAAATTTATTGAAATGAAATTTATATATTCAAAGACTATTATGAATTGCAATAATTAACAAATTAAAATACTCTAGAAATTCCAATTGTGCCTCATAAATTGGGTCATAGGGAGTATCTTAATAAAATATGGGTGTTAGGATGCAATAACGACAATATACGCAGTGAAATACCATGAGTGTACGCGCTGGGATCTAAAGTTTAATAGAACCCAATGATAATTTGGCAGTAGTTGTGTTTTTATTCTACCGATGATTGTAGAGGGCCATAACACCTAAATGGCACTAATCTGTTTATGTTTTTGTAGATTACATATGGATCCACGATTAAGTTGATGCATGAGAAGACAAAGTTTAGGTTGCATTCCCATGATGTGCCATATGGTTCTGGCAGTGGACAGCAATCAGTCACTGGATTTCCCGGCGTAGATGATGCTAACAGTTACTGGGTACGTTAGATGATTGTCTTGAAGTGTTATCTTTTTGCATTCTCTACACAATGTATTTAACTTCATTAGCTTTTGGTGTTGTTCTAATTGATCTGTGATTTCTTACCAGGTTGTTAGGAGTACCGACTCGTCCAAGCAAGGTGATCCTATTAAGAGTGGAAGTATCATCAGGCTGCAACATATGAAGACCAGAAGATGGTTGCATAGCCATTTGCATGCATCTCCCATATCAGGGAATATGGAGGTTCGTTTATGCGTCTCATGTATTTTCTTTCTTCTTGCATCTGGATACTAGATGGTATGTTTATGCATCCCACTTTATCCTTGACCTTTTTAAATTTAGGAGTACAAGAAACAACTATTGACAACTTTAGCTATAGTTTTCATGTTCATCCATAATAATTTTACACTATATAAAGAATAGTAGAAAGTGGTTGTTCTTTTATATACGAGCATAACATATGTGAGGTTTGTCTGGGAAACTTCTACCTGCATTTGCCTTAGTTTATCTTTTAGATTCATCGACAAATATAAATGCCAGTTCACCATGAAAACTAGCATGTAAGGTGCTTAAATAATCCGTCCCCGTGTTCTTTATTACTTGTCAAAAAAGGAAAAAAATCCATGCTCACGTAGACCTAGTAGGGGAGATTTCCATTTGTTTTTGGGTTTATTTTTGATTCATCAGAAGATATGATATGCCATTTTTTCATAAAGGAAAAGAAAAACTAAGGTATGCAATCTACAACTCAATATATCTTTCCCCAAAGTGCTCAAAGGATCTTAACATCCTTCATCACATCACGTGATTGAAATATTGTATTTTTCACTTGAAAATTTGTGAGGCAGATAATATCCTAAGGCAGATATCCTTTTACCTAGGAGCAATCAACTTGACCTCAAACTGTTACCATCTTTTCGCCGTACTTTTATTTAGCTGGGGTAAAACATTTTGAGCTCCAAAGGGAAAATGACCTTGATTATTTGTTGTGGAACTATGGAAGTAACAAAAAGGCATCTAGATGAATTCTCATTTTGATTGCAGTATAGTTATGGTTACGCGTTTAGCATTACGTGAAAATGTAGTTTCTCAAAAGAAAGATTTCCCTATGACCTGAGTGTTACATTTTATCATTTATCAGAGTCAATATTTCTTTGGCTTACATTGATATAATACCAATATATTATTTTATGCAAACAGCTGTGTGGGTTCTATGATGTGAGTTATCACACGAGGTACATTGTTCTCTATTAAACAATTAAAGGAGGCAATTAGTTTCCTTATGTTGGTCCCTGACAAATATTGTAAAATATGCATTTTTCCCCATTAAGTAACATCACCAAATTGGCGTGTTACATTTTATTGTTGATGTCAATACATTACATTCAGTTGGTGTTTACGCCGAATATAGGTTTTCTTATGCAAATGTGTTCATAATATATATGATTATAACTCCTTTCTAAATTACATATGAATTTTGGCAATAAATAGTCATTGTTGGAAAGCAAATTGGCAGCTTAATTACTTACCAAAACAACAACAACAACAGTCCCAGTGTCAATTACTTACCAAAAATAAAAAAAAAAAACATTTGCATCTCAGTTTGCGGTAAAACAAAATTTCACCTCATGGTTGAGTTGAATAAAAATTACAATGTTAGTTTTAAGGATGCTAACAGCTTTATGTTCACTTGATTAAAAACAAAATTTCATCTCATGGTTGAGTTAAATAAAGATTACAATGTTAGTTTGAAAGGTTCACTTGATTAACATCATTGATGGCCTCAACAATAGGACACACCATGTTATAATGTTCAATCAGATAAGGAATTTTTTTGATGAAGTTGATCCCCAATAAAAGGCATCAAAGAGTACATGACAATTAAATGAGGAATTTTTGTTCACACGAGGGACTAATGATAGCTTTAAGTAAAAGACAATATGCTTGTGTGCTCTTATTTTGTTGGGGGGGACTCGGGCTGGAAGTGCTGCTATGATTTTAGGTGCCTCTTTCTGTGCTCGCAATGTAGCACATTAACTGTTGTTTCTGATGTCTCAATAATTCCTTTTTGGTTTTAATGTTATGATATCAACTGCGGTTGAATATTGCTTTCTCCGATGTTTTCCAGCTGAAATTAATTGGTGGACAATTTTGCAGGTCAGCTGCTTCGGTGATGACAATGAATCTGATACTGGGGACTATTGGAGGTAAGGCTGGATCAGTCTTTGGATACAGGCTGACATGTGCTGCCTTCTTGGCCTTTAGTAACCACCACCTCTTTGTTTGATCTGTTTCTTCTTTCTCCCCCTTGGTAGACTCGAAATTGAGGGCAGTGGGAAAACTTGGAGGCAAGACCAAAGAATCAGGTTTCAGCATGTGGACACTGGAGGTTATCTCCACAGTCATGACAAGAAATACACCCGAATTGCTGGAGGTCAGCAAGAGGTGAGAGCATAAGATTGTACTAACATCGTGATAGTTCCAAATGTAATGTTATCCTATCTTCTGCTTCCTTCATAGCCTTAAAATCTCCATGTATGCATGTTGCAGGTTTGCGGTGTTAGAGAAAAACGTGCAGATAATGTTTGGTTGGCAGCAGAGGGTGTCTACTTCCCAGTTACTGAAAGCAAGTAAAGATCTTTGAATGGCATGAGTTCTCTGGATCACATACAATTTTCTTTTGCTTTTTGCCTCATATTGGAGGTGGCTCTGAGTACATCTTTCTTCGTGGTCATCGTCATTCAATAGAAGTATTTCCTAACGGCTTGTTAGCTGAATTTTCTCTGTAGAAACAGACTAATTAATAGTGTACCCAGACTTTACTAGTATTTTCCGCTGTTGAAAGCATTTTCTCTGTTGCAAATGGTAACAATTAAGTGATAATTCTTTCCTGCTCTCTTTCCTGCTCTGTTTAGTTTGTTACTTCCCTCAGTTGATTGAGAGATTTTGGATTTACCCTCGTGTTTTATTTGTGGTTATTAATATGGCATCACAAGCAGTCAGGAAGGCTAGTTATAACACAATCTGTGAGGAGGGCCAGGGACAAGGCACTTCGGTTGCATCTTTTTCAGTTTTATTCACCCCATCTGGAAAACAATAATTTGTAAACCCGGAGGGAATACATGAAGGCTGAACGCCAACTAAGCCTTGAAAACAAGAATAAATGCGAAACAGGTAGCACGCCACGAAGTTTTTTATGTGGTAATTAGATGGGAATCATTCAAATTGTGCACCAACGTTTGATTGGAGAAAACTCTTGGCAAAGTTTCCATATGCGAAAAAACAAATCCAAGCTCAGCATTAGTCGTTTGGATTATCAGAATATTGATTCTTCTTAAACGTCGATTATTGTTAGAGCACAACTTTGAGCTATTGTCCCAAAAAGCTCCCATCGAGGATTAATGATTCCATTGCTGTTGCTTCTAACAAGATACACATTAAAATGTGTATATAATTTTTCCTGAATAGGACATGTCAAGTTTAAAAGGATTATGAGGTGTTATGCCTTACTGTTAATGCCTTACGAGTCACAATCGACTGGTTCAATACATCATCTCTCCCATGAAGCCATGACTCATCTTGCCCACTAATTGAATTTCCGAAATTGCTAATTTAGGAGTTGCATTTCAATATGCATTATTACCTGTTGTTGTATTTATCTCGTTTCTTGCTATTTTGCTGTCATATCTTTCTTACAATTCTGCTTCAAAAATCTTTTGTTTTTGAGGCAAGAATCTATTAAAAACAAATTCCCTACCTTACAAAGATAGAAATAAAATTTGTGTACATCCTACCTTCCCAGTATTTAGACGCTCTTAAAAGTTTTCATTTCTCTTCCTCACTCCGAGTGGTGGAGCCAAGATGTTCATTAAGGGGGGTTCGAAAGTGCACACACAAATTATATATACTATATATACATAAAAAATTATTTTAACCATATATAAATAGTATAATTTTTCGCCCGCCACTGCTCACTTCTAAATTATTTATTCTAATCACGTCAACACTTCATGTGCAGTCGATTATGTTGTTTACTAAAAGAGGTGCGTTACATGTTCTTCATTGACAATGACCAACCTTTCTTTTACTTTTCAATCCTTCCCTTTCACGATTTTGGATTTATAAAGTTGGTTCGTCATTGTGGATTACTTTTTAATCCTTCCCTTTTGAAATTTTAATATTATCATCATAATGACTATAAAATTTAAATTACTATATGTATCTGTTTGCTCCATTACGCGATTATTAGTATTATTAGAATACATGTATATATTTAGTAAATACCAACATTTCACCCTTTTTCTTTTCCTCCCACATAAAACCACATTTCAAACTCGTGATCGCTCAAAACCTCCAAAACAATCAAAAAACCAAAAATTCATTAAAAAAAAAAAATAACCAAAAAAAAAGTAAAAATAAAAACCAAAAACCCTTCAATCCTCAAGCAAAAAATATATTTACGAGGAAAAAAAAGGGCCATTAACACAACCACCATCCAACAAATTGTCTCCTTCAATTTTTTATTTCCACAAAATATTCCAAATTTTAAAAAAACCAAAAATTTTAGTTCAAAAAAAACATTTACTATATATTTGTAGTTTTGGAATTGTGAGAAGGTGGACAAGAAGGGAAGGCCCATCTCTTTTTCTCCCCTTAGAAAAAGAAAAAAAAAAAAACAAAAACAAAAATTCAAAAAAAACATAGTAAAAAAAAAGTCTTCCATTTTGCCCTAAAGTTCATCTTTTTTATACCTCTTCGCCGCTTTCAATTTTTTCCTGTTGAAACCCTAATCTTCCAAATCTCCCTCTCTCTCGACAAATTTATTTATATATACATGTCTCGGAGTATTGGGTTTTCGATCCATGGTTGAAAGTTTCAATCTTTAGTTATTTTGTAAGGTAAATTTTGATAGATCTGTTGTTTATTTGTATTTTAATTTATGAAAAATGTTTTTTTTATTTGAATTTTTTTGGAAAACAGCCTCTCGCAGAAACAAGGTAAGGCTGCGTGCAGTTGATCCTTGTGGTCCTGTCCTTTCTCATAAGCTGTAGTGCACCGAGCTTGCTTTTTATTGTTTTATGTTGGGTTAATTTAGTTTATTTTCATTTGATTTTGCAGATCTGATTTTGAATTGGGAGATATAAAGAGATCTATTTTAATTCCGACGATTCAAAATTTGTATTGTCGGAATTAGTGAAGATAAAAAATTTTCTTTCATTTGATTGAAAAAAAATGTCGATTTTGCTGAAAACTGACTCGATTCACATTCGAGAGGTTTGGATTGACAATCTGGAGGAGGAATTCGCGTTGATGAGGGAGATTGTTGATGATTATCCGTTTGTTGCTATGGATACGGAGTTTCCTGGAGTTGTGATTCGGCCGGTTGGGAATTTTAAGAATAGTAATGATTTTCATTACCAAACGCTGAAGGATAACGTGGATATGTTGAAGTTGATTCAGTTAGGGCTGACATTTTCGGATGAGAATGGCAATTTGCCTAAGTGTGGAACCGATAAGTACTGCATTTGGCAATTCAATTTCCGTGAATTCAATCCGAATGAGGATGTTTTCGCGAATGATTCGATTGAGTTGTTGCGCCAAAGCGGGATTGATTTCAAGATGAACAATGAGAGGGGAATTGATGCTATTCGTTTTGGTGAGCTTTTGATGTCGTCAGGGATTGTGCTGAATGATAGCGTTCATTGGATTACTTTTCATAGTGGGTATGATTTTGGATACCTGTTGAAGCTGTTGACTTGCCAGGATTTGCCTGATACGCAAGCTGGTTTCTTTACCTTGATCAATGTGTATTTCCCTATTGTTTTCGACATCAAACATTTGATGAAGTTCTGCAACAGCCTTCATGGTGGATTGAACAAGCTTGCGGAGTTGTTGGAGGTTGAGAGGGTTGGTATTTGTCATCAGGCGGGTTCAGATAGCTTGCTCACTGCTTGTACATTTAGGAAGTTGAAAGAAAACTTCTTTAGCGGTTCACTGGAAAAGTATGCCGGTGTCTTGTATGGTCTAGGTGTTGAAAATGGGCAGAGTTCCCATTGAGGAAAAAAATAAAAAAAATAAAAAAGAAAAAAAAAAAAACTTAAAAAAGGATAGATGTTTATTACTTGTGTGTGATGTATGATGCCACACTTCCAATGTATACTTTTGGTAAAAAAGTTTGTGGTTATTTATAATATCCACCTTACTTTGGTTTGATAAAACTCTTTCTTCCTTTTTTCTTCTGCTATTATATAACAGTGTTGGATATTGTCAATGTCATTGTTTTGGTGTTTCTGGTTCATTGTTTTGCTCCAGGATAAGGAAGTATAATTGCTGAAGCATTCATAAGTTGGTAGCTTCCAGGTTTGTTCTGATTTTTCCTCTGCTTTTCGATTGAGCTATGGGAGAAGCATGTGCAAGGATGGAATTGTTGTGTATCAAGAAATACTTTTATGCTGTTTTCACAATGTTTGATTGGAGTCGAAAACTCATTGTGCTGTTTATGGTTGTCATCCTCACTGGTGGAATGAAATAATTATCCTTAATCAAGGTTCTCCTTCTAGCTGAACATAAGTTACAGCATCATTTACAACCGATAAGTGGCTTCTGTTTAGTTACTCTGCAACAACAACACAACATACCCAGTATATTCCCACAAAGTGGGGAGTTTTGTTACTCTGTTTTTGGAATTATATATATGGGGCAGAGTCTATTGGAAACAATCTCTATCTCACCAAGGTTGAGTTAAGGTCCACGTGCATCCTACCATCCCCATACCCCTGCTTATGGGATTACAGTGAGTATTTTTTTGTTGGGCAGAGTGTTTTATAGGACTAGGAACAAAGTTATACATAACAAGGTGGGAGTGACCTCCTTGGCAGATAACGCGAAGGAAGCAAGAGTGATTCGGGCATGTGAAGAGGACTGTGCGAAGTTGAGGTAGGCCGAAGAAGAACTAAGGGGAGGTACAGAGGTCGAAGATTAGGGTAAAAGGGTCGTAGGTAACTGAGTGCTGTAGCACTTCTGTGTGGGAGAGGCAAGGGGTGTCTTCTCTCCGCCTCTTCTTTTTTAAGTAGTATTGGTGCAGTATCTTATTCTTCGTTTTTTACTGCTAGCTGTTGCTTCTTTGCTTTGTTCATATTGCTATATTGTATTTATTTTTCTTTCTACTTTGAGACAATAGTCTACCGGAAACCTCTCTATCCCAAAATGGTATGGGTAAGGTTTCCGTACGTCTTTCCTTCCCCCCAGAGCCCACTTTTGGAATTACGTTGTGTATGTTGTTCTTTTTTGTTGTTGAAAAGAGAGATTAGAAGAGTGTCGGGATAACCTATTCCCTTTACTTAGAGCTAGTTGCATTTTAGAACTATCAACCTTGTCCTTGCTTCCATCTTATTGTTTTAGCACATATACATAACACTACTGCAATTTACTTATCTTGTATATGATATATAAAGGATAGATAGGTTGGCATATTGCATCACTCTGGAAGAACTAGGTTTTCTGTTTTTTGATGTACTGCCATACCTTGCATAATTTGTGTTTCCTTTTTCCTTCTATTGGTTGTGGAATGGTTGTTGAGGAGGAAGAAGGATGGACCGGAGCTATGGCTTTTACATTTGTTTTGATTGAAATATTATGAGAAGACTCAGTTTAACATTTAGTTGTCCTTGGAAGTGATCTAATAATTCTAATTCACAGTTGCTTCAGATTAAGGATGTTTGTTGAGCTGTTGGTTGTTCTCTTGAAAGATCAGTTAATGCGGATGTTATTTTTCTGTACTCTGGGGATTTTTCTTCAAGTGAATTTGGTTGTTGGGAGTCTTGAATTGGTAGTGTGAGTTTGAGAAAACCATTGAATTAAAGTAAGGATAAAAGAGATCTGTTGACTTATATGACCTTGTTATATACTGCTGGTTTGAAAAAGCATAATGGAAATAATTTGATATTGTAGTTGTGATTGTGCATCAAAAGATGTGATCCACTGCCCAAAAAACTTCTTTCATGCTTTGTTCAGTTGAAGTAAATACCTGGAGAGAAGGATTCAGACCGGAAGAGCCAATATCTCAAGAGTTTCCACATCGACTTTCATGCTTTGTTTAGGCTGTATACATTATATGTTGACTAGTAAGTTATGCTCAACTTTGATGTATCTTGTTATATTGCAATATTCTTCTAGCTCTCAAGACTAGTGATGTCTTACAAATAGACAGCACCATCCTTGGCTATATGGACTGTGTAAAGGATATTCTCTACTGTGTTTTACAAGCATCTTTAAAAAACACATTTCTGCAGCTAAACATGTCATCCACCTCGCAAATTTGCACAAATCTGAATCCAGGAAGTGCATATATACATCCATTATGAAAAAGTAATGCTCTGTTACATCCCTAAGAAGGATTTCCATCTGACAACCTGTGAAAGGAAAGGAGATAGAAAGATACCTAGCTATCATCCCATCTTGCCCTTTTGAAAATGAAAAATGATTATTTCCTCCTGGGGAATTGTGCATGACCCATTGAAAATTGGAGAGACGTCATCTTTCTACGTACTAATCCAACGAGATCAATCAGAAAACTGTATGCACACACTTTATGTTATTAGGGGTCGTTTGGTAGATCGTATAAGATAATATTGAATAGGTTGTATTAGTAATACTGGGAATAGTAATACTAGAATTATTTTTTATGCAGTGTTTTGTTTGATGTATTGAAAACAATGTATTGTTATATTTTAAAAAGAATATTTGTTTGTTTACAAAAATACCCTCAACATATTATAACTTTGTGTATTTTCTTTGTAAAATTTTATTATTCTTTTTTTAAAAATAAAAAAATGAACAATATAACAAATTATTTACTTTGAAATAATTTTAAGATTTAATCATTCACTTGCAATTTTTTTTGGGGGGTTATCTTTTCTTTATTTGTTTATCATTTGCTTGTTGTTCCCATTTTGTGGTGTTTTTAAGTTGGAGGGGTACGTGTAATTTTTGAATGAGACAATAGAATTATTATTAACATAAAGTTGTGTTCGGTAGAGTGTTAAAGCTAAGTAGAAAAATTATTTTTATTTATGAATATCCTATTTATAAAATTAAAGCTAGTATGCAATCATGCAATTTATTTTCAGATTTTCATCAATAAGTATTTTTTTAAGTTAATGGAGTAATTTTTTTATGACTAAAATTATTTGGAGGGATATTGTTTTCTTGGTAAATTGAAAAGAAGTAACTTAAATTGAAAAAGATTTAGAAAAAAATTAATGAAATTTGAGGCATTTTTGTAAATAATAATAAAATTTGTAAACTAATTTATTTAAATAAATTTATCAATACAAATATAAAAAATAAAATTAAGAAAATAAAAAAATATTTAAAAGAATTTGAGGGATATTTTTGTCTTTACACATATTAGTCCATGATATTAAAACTCATGTATTGCTAATACCACCATATGAGATGTATTAGTAATTCACTCTATAATACCATATAGGGTGTATAACTAATACATGATATTAGTAATATATAGGTCCATAATTCTACCAAACATAGTATTAGGTAATACCATACTTAATACATGAACTATTTTTCTTAATACGTCCTACCAAACGATCCCTTAATGTAGTATTTGATATGTCATCCTTCTACGTACTAATCCAATGATCAATCAGAAAATTGTGTGCGAATACTTATGTTATTAATATACGTTTTAGTATTTAATACACCATCCTTTTACGTATTAGTCGAACACCCAATTAGAAAACCGTATGACACTAATATTCATTGATACCTCTCAATTTTTAACACGTCATGTTTGTAATAGGCCAATTAATGAATGTGTAAGATCTAACAGGGTCCAAATGCTTTTTGTTACCACATGCTTTTCTCCTGCAACTTACATAGTTATAGAAAATTGAAAAAAACTCACAGTTGAAGAGAAGTTTTTCAATAATTGATGTTTGAAGAGAAGTGTTTAAACAATTGAAGATTGGGCAAATAACTTATTCAGAACAGATGACACGTATCAACATGGATTGAACTTCCCTTTTGACTTTCATTGAGATGGAAGATTGCGTTTCATCTGATCGATTCACTTTAAACTAACAGGAACATTTATGATTATATGCACGTGTCTATTCTCATAATTTCTCAATTTGATTGATCTAGTTCCATTCAACTTGTCCTTTTGACTTTCATTGATATGGAAGGATATATTTCATCTGACTGGCCTAAATGGCTGGAACAGTTAACGGTTATATGCACGTGTCTTGTACGTGATTTCTCAAATTGATTGCTCCAATTTCTTTTAAATTTGCGTCTTTGAATTTTGTTGATACGAGGAATGTGTTTCATAGACTTACTTCAAATGGGCTAGAACACTTAACGACTATATCCACGTGTCTTGCACGTGATTTATTGATATGAAGAATATGTTTCATCTGATTGACCCACTTCAAATTGATTGGACCAGTTAACAATTATATGTACGTGTCTTGCACGTGATTTCTCAAATTGATTGCTCTAATTTATTTTAAACTGGCGTCTTTGAATTTTATTGATATGAAGAATGTGTTTCATCTGAATGACCCCCTTCAAATTGTCTGGACCACTTAACTGTTATATTCACGTGTCTATCACGTGTATGCGAACACTTATGTTGTTAATACACGTTTTAGTATTTAACGTCATTCTTCTACGTACTAAACCAACGAGCAATCAGAAAATTGTATGCGAACACTTATGTTATTAATACAAGTTTTAGTATTTATTACGTTATCCTTCCACGTATTAATCTGACACCCAATTAGAAAATCGTATGACACTAATATTCATTGATATCTCTCAAATTTTAACACATCATTTTGGTAATAGGACAATTAAGTAATGTGATCCAAACGCTTTTTATTACCACATGCTTTCCTCTTGCAACTTACGTAGTTATAGTAAATTGACACTAAAATTAAGTTAAATTATATTGTACCTAGTTAATGCACTTCAAGTTTCTTTCCAATACAATCAAGGGAAAAAAATTGAAAGTAGGAGAGAAGTGTTTTAATAATTATGCAAATATCTTATTAAAAACAAATGACACGCGTCAACAAGGATTGAACTTCCCTTTTGACTTCCATTGGTATGGAAGAATGTGTTTCATCTGATCGATCCACTTCAAACTGACAGAAACATTTTATGATTATATGCACGTGTCTGATTGGAACAGCTAACAGTTACATGCACGTGTCTTACACGTGATTTCTCAAATTGATTGCTCTAATTTCTTTTAAACTTGTGTCTATGAATTTTATTGATATGAAAAATGTGTTTCATCTGACTGGTTCACTTCAAATGGGCTGAAATACTTAAAGATTATATGCATGTGTCTTGCACGTGATTTTTCAAATTAACTGCTCTAATTTCATTTAAATCTGTGTCTTTGATTTTTATTGATACGAAGAATGTGTTTCATTTGGGTCAACCCACTCCAAATTGGTTGGAACACTTAACGGTTATATGCACGTGATTTCTCAAATTGATTGCTCTAATTTCTTTTAAATTTGCGTCTTTGAATTTTATTGATATGAAGATTTTGTTTCAGCAGATTAGCCCCTTCAATTTGTCCGAAACACTTAACGGTTATATGTACGTGTTTATCACGGTATGAGTACATTTAAGTTGTTAATACACATTTTAGTATTTAATTCTCCATCCTTCTATTTACTAATTTAACGAACAATTAGTAACTGTATGCGGACACTTATGCTATTAATACACGTTTTAGTATTTAATACATCATTCTTCTGCGTATTAATTCAACGACCAATCAGAAAAATTTGTGCAAATACTTATGTTATTAATACAAGTTTTAGTATTTAAAACGTCATTCTTTTATGTACTAGTTCAACACCCAATTAGAAAATCATATGACACTAATATTCATTGATAGCTCTTAATTTTTATGGTTATATGTACGTGTTTTTCTCGTGATTTCTCACATTGATGGCTTTAGTTTTATTCAATCTAGCTTCAATTTATTTTCAAGATGATTCAGCCTTCAACATATTTTCTGAAATGTTTTTTCATCATTTTTTTTTTTGAAAAAAAAAAACTCTTTGGTACATTTGTTCCATTAGTAGGCATAATTTTAAGATCTCATTATGTCTTTAAAATCAATCTAAAATGAATCATACTAGAGAAAATTCAAAAATGTAATTAAAGAGTTTGAATCATCAAAACATATTATATCATTAAAATTAACTTGGAAAAATGTAATTAAAGAGTTTGGATTATCAGAACATATTATATCATTAAAACTAATCTGAAAAAATCATACACGATAAAACTTATTCAGAACATATGACACGTGTCAATGCAGACTAAACTTGCGTCTTTGGCTTTCATTGGTATGGAAGAATATGCTTCATCGTTTGATCCACTTTGAGTTGGTTGGAACACTTTATGATTATATGCTCATGTGTTTCTTGGGATTTCTCAAACTCAAACTGATTGCTCCAATTAAATTTAAACTTGCGTCTTTGACTTCTGTTTCATTTGATTGGCCTACTTCAAATTGGCTGGAACACTTAACGGTTATATGCATATGTCTTGCACGTGATTTTTCAAATTGATTGCTCCAATTTCATTTAAACTTGTGTCTTTGACTTTTATTGATATGAAGAATGTGTTTCATCTAATTAACCCACTTCAAATTGACTGGAACACTCAACGGTTATATGCACGTATCTTGCACGTGACTTCTCATTGAGATTACTCCAATTTTATTTAAATTTGAGTTTTTGACTTTTATTGATACAAGGATGTGTTCCATCTGTTTGGCCCCCTTTCAAATTGGTTGGAATACTTAACGATTATATGCGCATGTCTTTCACGTACTTTTCAAATTGGTTGATCCAATTTCATTTAAACTTTCGTCTTTGACTTTTATCGATGAAGAATGTGTTTCATCCGATTGATCCACTTCAAATTGGCTGGAACACTTAACGGTTATATGCATGTGCCTTTCAGTATGATTTCTCAAATTGATGGCTCTAGTTTCGTTCAATCTAGCTTCAATTTATTGTCAAGATGATCCGTTCCTCAATCCTCTAATGCTTTCTTCATCACCTTCTTTTGCTTTTTGGTACATTTGTTTCATAACCAGGCATGATCTTAAAGATCTCGTGAAAAAAAATCAAAGAAATTTTATATCACTTAAATCAGCACGAAAAGAACCGTACAAGAGAAAATTCAAAAACAAAGAAACAAATAAGTTAACACGATAAAAAAGTTAAGAGCTTATATTCCGTTAAAATATAATTAAAAGATATAAATCATCAACATATATCCCACAATTAAAATCGATATGAAGAAACTGCACAAAAAAAACTCAAAACTTTTTTTTTAATAGAAATAATAATAGAAAATTTGCAGCTTGCATTTCCTTAAAATGAAATTACTAGAAGAGTTAAATCATCAAAACTAGCAAAATTTAAAATTTATCACAAATCTTAAACAACCCAAATATCACACAAGACAACAAAAACACATTACCATGGTCCATGACTCATTCATAACAAGGAGAGAAGTACCTTTATAGGAGAAATTAATAAAGCTTAATAAGTTGATCCAATCCATTAACTTGCACATCATCATTGACTTATAGTACTATTTATTACAATTCCCATAAAACCTTAGCATACAGCTTGTTAAATAGCTTTTGCCAAAACTACAACACAAAAAGTTCAATGTTATCTACTTTACCAAAACACTTTTAAAGATGTGAGAACTAGCACAGTAGATGCCCATTTCTCCATTTTGTTATTTGTATTGAAAGTTCAAAGGTAAGTTTCAAAGGATCTGTTAGTTATATATTTACTTTTTTTTGAAAAAAAAAAGTTTTTTTAAATGTTAATTTGTTGTGTTTTTTTTTTTTTTTTTTTTTTTTTGGGTTAGTTTAGTTGTAGTTCATTTTTATTTTATTTTGCAGATCTGATTTTGATTTGAGATTCTGTCGGTTCTGGTGGAGAGAAGATAATTTAATTGGGGTGAAAATGTCGATTTTGTCGAAAACTGATTCGATTCATATTCGGGAGGTTTGGAATGAGAATCTGGAGGAAGAATTTGTGTTGATGCGGGAGATTGTTGATGATTTTCCGTTTGTTGCTATGGATACGGAGTTTCCAGGAGTGGTGATACGGCCGGTTGGGAATTTTAAGAGTATAAATGATTTTAATTTTCAGACACTTAAGGATAATGTTGATATGTTGAAGTTGATTCAGTTAGGGTTGACGTTTTCGGATGAAAATGGCAACTTGCCAAAGTGTGGAACTGATAAGTACTGTATTTGGCAATTCAATTTTCGCGAATTCAATCCGAATGAGGATGTTTTCGCGAATGATTCGATAGAGTTGTTGCGCGAAAGTGGGATTGATTTCAAGATGAATAATGAAAGGGGTATTGATGCTATTCGTTTTGGGGAGCTTTTGATGTCGTCAGGGATTGTGCTGAATGATGGTGTTTCGTGGGTTACGTTTCACAGTGGGTATGATTTTGGGTATCTGTTGAAGCTGTTGAGTGGACGGGCTTTGCCTGATACGCAAGAAGGTTTCTTTACCTTGCTAAATTTATACTTTCCTGTGATTTTCGATATCAAGCACTTGATGAAGTTCTGCAACAGCCTTCATGGTGGATTGAACAAGCTTGCGGAGCTGTTGGAAGTTGAGAGGGTTGGTATTTGTCATCAGGCGGGTTCAGATAGCTTGCTCACTGCTTGTACATTTAGGAAGTTGAAAGAGAACTACTTTAGTGGTTCGCTGGAGAAGTATGCTGGTGTATTGTATGGTCTAGGTGTTGAAAATGGGCAGAGTTCCCATTGAAGAAAACATATAAATAAATAAACTTTAGAAGGGTAGGTGTTTATTACCTCTGTGTGTGCTGTATGATGCTGCGTTCCTATGTATACTTTTGGTAAAAAAGTTTCATCGTGATTTATGGTATCCACCTTATTTTGGTTTTATGCAACTCTTTTCTTCCCTCCTTTGCCGTGCTATTAAACATCAGCACGGCATATTTTCTATGTTTCGGATAAGAAAGATAAAATTGCTGAAGCCTCCATATGTGGGCATTAGCTTGTAGCTTCCTGGTTTGTTCTGCTTTTCGATTGAGTTATGGGAGAAGCAAATGCAAGGACGGAAATGTTATAGATCAAGAAATACTTTTGTGCTGTTGTGACATGTTTGATTGGAGTTGAAAACAAATGGTGCTCTCTATGGTTGTCATCCTCACTCGTGGAAAGAAATGATTATCCTCAATCAAGGTTTTCCTTTTAAGTTCTAACTGATCATAACGTTTCTAATGAATTAACTGAACATAAGTAATAACATCATTTACGACTGATGAGAGGCATCTGTTTAGTAACTATGTTTTTGGAATTATCTGTATGGGGTAGAGCGTTGGTCAGTCAAGAGCAGGCATGTTCAAAAGATGGTAGCAGATATGAGAATGGTCGCATGGATGTGTGAGTACTAGGAGAGATAAGATTAGAAATGATGTTATACTGGACAAGGTTGGGAGTGGCTTCTGTGGAGGACAAGATGAGCGAATCAGGACTGAGTTGGTTCGGGAATGTGAATAGGGGGTGCGTGGATGCACCAATAAGGAGGTGCGAGAGGCTGACTATAGCAGTTGTTAGGAGAGGTAGAGGTAGGCTGAAGAAGAACCGGTGGAGGTGATAGATAGGACGTGACACATCTTTAGCTAGTAAGGACATGATCTCAAATTTGAAGGTATGGAGCTCCAAGATTAGAATAAAAGGAGAGTATATAGCCGAGTGTTGTAGTCTTTCATGTGGAAGAGGCGGTTGGTAGTCTCTTCTCCTCATCTTCTCCATTTTTAGTAGTATTCATGAAGTACTTCATCTTCAAGTTCTACTATTGCGTTTTTTTTCTTTGCTTTGTTCATCTTGCTACTTGTATTAAACTTCTCTTGAACCAAGGGTCTAACCTATCAACATCTCTACCCCATCCCAAAAAAAGTAGGGGTAAGGTCTACATACATCGTACCCTCTCTAGATCCTGCTTGTGGGATTATGCTGGATGTGTTGTTGAAAAGAGAGATTCGGACAGACTCAGGAAAACCTCTTCCCTTTCCTTAAAAGGAGCTAGTTGCAGTTCAGATATATCAACCTTGTTCTTGCTTCCATCTTATTGTTTTAGTGCATGTACCTAACACTACTGCAATTACTTGCCTTCTACAGGATAGTTTGGTTGGCATATTGTATCACTCTGGAAGAACGAGGATCTCTGTTTTCTGATTTACTGCCATGCCTTGCATTATTGGTTTTCCAGTTTCCTTGTATTGGTTGTAGAAAAATTGTTTGTTTTGAGGAGGTAGAAGGAGGGACCTGGGCTTTCTTAGCTATGGCTGTTACATTGTCCTTGCTTTTTTTGTTTGAACTATTATGAGAAGGCTTGTCCTCAATTTGTAATTCTAATTCACAGTTACTTCAGATTAGGAAAGTTGGTTGAGCTGCTGATTTATTCTCTTGAAAGATTGGTTGATTCTGATGATACTTTTCTGTAATATGTGGGTTTGGCTTCAAGTGAATTTGGTTATTGGAGTCTTGAATTGGTAGCGTGAGTTTGAGAAAACCATTGAACTAGAGTAAGGGTAAAAGAAGAGAGGATGTGAAAAGAAGATCTGTTAACTTGGTGTTTTAAAAAAAGAGGAGACATGATTTCATATATGTTGCTGGTTTGAAAATTGCTTAATGATAAATAATTGGTTTTATAGTTTAGTGTTATAGCATGTCAATCTCTTCATCTGTTCCTGTTGTATATGGTGTTTCGGTTGTTGCACTATTTTGTTGTTGTTAATGTTTCCATATTAGTTCCTATGTTTTCTTCACTGATGCTTTCCCTTTCTATACCTACTTTGGTTTGGTGTATTCGAGCCGAGGGTCGTTCTGAAACTACCTCTCTACCGCTCTACCGCTCTACCTCCGCAAGGTAGGGGTAAGGTCTGCGTACACTCTACCCTCTCAAGACCCCACTTACAAGATTTCACTGCGTATGTTGTTGCTGTTGTTGTTACTGACAGGTCTGGTCTTGTGAATCAAAAGATGTGAGGTACTTGCTGCCATGTGTTTTTGATCTACTTCTGCAGAAACTTGTTATTCAGGTGTTTGTTAACTGAAGCCCGTTTCTGTATGTTCCAACTTGGGTTGATTAACAAAAGTCCAAAGGCTTATTTACCTTTATGATGTAAGGTATCTGCCTCAAATCCCAAAGGTTGGTTTGTGTAAGACTGATATCGTGTTAGGAGCTGATCGCATAATTCTGTTAACCCTGTCATTAATGGTGTTTTTAGATCAGAATGGTGAAAACGTATCGTCTTATTCTGTTTCGCTAACATACACAAATGACGGTCCATTCATAAGCAAATATTAGACTGAGAAAGTATTGAAATTGAATACTTCATATGGTGCTGCGCTGCTGCTTAAGCATACGAGGTTCTTGGAAGTAAGTCTCTTCCCCCATTCCAAGGATTGGAGCTTCTGCTTGCGTTAATACATAAACAAGGGTGTTTGCTGAACAACATATCTAATGGTTTGAGGACACAATCCTATTGCCTTGTTTGTTTATGACATGATTTCTTCTGTTAATGTTGATGACGCATGGGCTCAAGGTCCAATTAGTAATTCTATCGGCTAGAACAATTGTAATTGCAAATTTATTTTTTGTTCTTGCTATTTTATTAAGAACAACGAGCATCACGTTTTCATGTTTAAGGACACCACTAGGCCCACTAAGCTTGGGTGGAATTTTGTTTTGGCGTTGCAATTCTGACTATTAATGACTTCTCAGTGAGAAAATGAACTGTAAAATGCTGTCAGCATAGTCCAAAGTTGTCCGGTAAATACGCTGACAGGCTTTCTTCTTATGGATGTATTTGTCTCACTGGTTTTTACACCTTGGATGTAGTCTGGGTTAAATAGCGTCCGAATTGGTGAAGACCACAGTTCTAGGCTTCTAGCTGTATATGTATCTTCTTGTGCTATACCCTAGCCCCTTTAAGACTGGTGATGTCTTGCAAATAGACAACACCATCCTCCGCTACATCAAAATTCTCGGAGAGAATTGTTTTATCTAGGATCAACATGCAAATGCAAACCATGTACACAAGGCAGATAATTGAGAGGATTGTCCTTTGAAGACTTCCTTGAGATTTTCTAGTTTAATTGAATTAAGGCAAACACCAACAACAGTGCATACTCTTGGCTAGAAGACATTTTCTCCCAATAACATAACTGACTGCAGAACAGAGTTTCAAATAAAATTAAAAGACAATTGAACATTTTAAAGTATCTCATCAGTATTATCAGAGTCGAACCACAAAAAAGGATAATATCTAGCGAGTCGACCATCACTGGCTTTACAAGCATCATAAAACAAACATAATCTGTCAACCATCTTGCTATCATGTTCTCTTTCGTTTCTGCGTCTTGATTTGCTTGAAGATGAAACTGATGACTTCCTTCAGTGTGGCCTTCCTTCCTTCCTTGAAGTTCCATAGCTCAGGAACCGCATATCTACCACTAGGATTGTACTCCTCTATCTCCTTCAGGGCTGCAGTCACCGCATCCCAAATTTCATCCCCATATTCTTCCTTTAGGTTTCGTAGAGCTTCATCATTCTCATCAATCACTCTCTGCATTTACAGTCACAATCCCAGCTGTCAATATGACTTGAATAGACTTCTCTCCCTCTTTCTTTTACTTTTTAATTGTTGTAAAGCAGCATGCATAGTAAAAATTTGGGACAAAAGTGCATGATTTTTCTTCTTTCTGCTAGTATCAAAATCCTTTCCATAAAAGATACCGAGTAGTAAACTTCAAGGCAAGCAATTTAACCCTCTAGTTATTTGAGCAGTGAAAATGACCCTAAACTATTCAAACATTGTAATCCTAACATTTCTATTAGTTGCAAAAATGTTACTGTTGTAACAAAATCACATTGGTGATTACAAATGTGAATCTCTGAGGGGCAATTAACTATTTTACATCAACATACAACCCCCCCCCCCCCCCCCCCCGGGACACACACACACAGACAGAGGAGGAGAGGTTGTTTGCATAAGACCCAAAGGAGAATTCTTAACATTATTCTTTCCAAAATATTCGACAAAGGTAGAGAGGTGGTTTGCATAAGACCCAAAAGAGAACTCTTAACATATTCTTTCCAAAATATTCTTAAAAGGAAAAAAAAACAGATAATACTGTAATATTTCATAATAGGTTACTCCTTGTGGGTTTAAAACTTGGAATATGGGAGACGAAAAATTGAAATAAAGTTGACTGCTAAAAATGAAGGAATACAACCTTTTATGTTTCTCCTAAGTAGGGTTGATCAAGTAATAAAACCCCCATCTTGAAACATAGGTTAGGGTATCAAGTCACAGCAACAGAAGGAACAAAATTGGCAGAAAAAGAAATAAACTGAAATAGCCAAATGAAAAACGAACCTCCACATTTGATTCATCAATCATGATTGTTTTAAAGGGATGCCAGTCAGGGTCTTTTATTTTTTCCTGCCACAGAGAAAGAAGTTCTATGGCCTTGATTTCAGCTTCCTGATTTGGAAACCTCTGTTTCAGTGCATTCTGAAAGGCCTTTGAATCAATTTCTCCCATTCTTTTTATCCCAATATGGGCTCGCGCACTGCTTAATACATCAAGTAGTCCCTAAAAAGAGAGAGTTATTGCAAATAACTCAGCATTAAGGTTTCGACTAAAAGCAATTGAAAATCTTACTGCAATTGATTCCAAGTATCTTACCTCTTTCAATGTGCGCCGTGCATCTTGCAACTCATCATTACTTTGGCGCTCCTTCGCAAGGAGAGTCTGGTTTAGAGACTCCATACTGTCCATCTCCTCCATTTTATCTTTCAGCTCTTCATTCATCTCCTTAATCTTTTTCTGTACAGCTTCATCATCATTGCCCCCAAGGTGCTTCATAACCTCTAGTTTTCCTTTTAGTTCTGCTATCTCCATTTCCAACTTTTGCTTGGCATCAATGTCCCTCTCAAGCTCAAGAATTTTTTTCAAGGCTTCCTCCTTCTCCCTCTGGACATTTAACATCAACATGAGTAAACTTCAGTTTAGTTTGGTGCTAACAACAATAACAGAAACCCCAACTTCCAGGTTTTGCAAGAACCATATGCAGAAATATCCTTGCTCAAAATAAACACACACACACACAAACGCATGACAGGGAGGGGTAGAGGTCGGTGGACATGATTATGAATGACGCACCTTTTGTTCTTCAACCAGTCTCAAGACATTCTCATCAGCTTTTCTTTGTTCCGCGGAAGCCAATTGAAGAGCTGAATTTCTCACATCATTCTGAATCAACAATATAAATTCAACAGAGTATTCTTCGAAAGTGTTGGCGTTAGAGGACAGGAAGCTTGAAAGTAACATTCTAACCACATAATATAGGCACAAGAAAGCTGAGACCCAAAAGAATGTAAACCATTGCTGCTCTACCATGACAAAGAGAAATATTTATATATAATTTTGACTCGTGCTGGAATTGGATACCTGTTTTTTTTCCTCATCAAGCTTTTGCTTTTCTCGCTCAGTCAAGGTTTCACGCTTATTCAGTTCTCTGCTCCAAGAATCAAGCTTCTTCTTCTTGCTCTCCAACTCTAAACTCAGCATTTCTTGCTCCATCAGGACTTTCTGTACATGCTCACGTGCAAGGCGTTGCATCTTCCTTGACTCTGCACCAAGTACACTTAAGTTATACTTTAGAAACTAGTGGAACTTTCTATTACCTGATTAATATCCAAAAATGAAACCTCTCTTTACCTTGTGACCTTCGTCAAATCAAGGATCTAGAATCACCTTACAAGTTTTCAAAGCAAATGTAAGATGCTTGAAGTTAGTTACATATTAAATAAAACCATTTTCAACAGACAAGCTCTAGTGAATCCCTTTTGTCCAAGTAACAAATGAAATAAGCTAATCTTAGAGTAGACAAAAGGGAACTGGCACTTTACAATGTCACGTCCAAACATTCTCATCTATCAGACACATGGCAGGGACATCAGATAAGAAACATAAATTTCACACATTATCTGCAGACCAGGTAAAACAATTAAGAAAAGAGAAGTTTCCAACTAAAAACCTTCAAAAAAAGAACGGTGTAGCATGTCTTTCTCTACGAGCATCTGGCTAAGAGACAGGGTGTTCAAATTGAATTTTGTTTGCAGCTCATCCAGATTTTCATTTTTCATGTCAATTTCATTGGCTAGATTTGCTACAACTTTTTTTCTACCCTGAGTTTCCTCTTTAATAAGGTCTGAGATAGTCTTTAGCTCCCCCTTCTCTCGCAGATATTCTCCTACAGCTCCTTCTTCTAGATAATCATCTTCACGAGCAACCCATCCATACAGATTTGGACCAGGGCAACTTCTATGGGATTTCCATTCTTGTTTACTGCAATGAGAGGCTTCGAAGGACTTCTCAAACTCCATTGCGCCCTTAAAACCAGTCCAATCACTATTGAATCTCACAACAACTTCAGACACCCTTCCTTGATTATCAAAGAAAAGCTTAACTTCCAAAGGTGTGTACATGGAAAACTTTTTTAACCAATACTCCTTTTCATCTAGAGATCTTCCCTTTCCTGTTTCCTTTGAAATGTTAACGACAACCCCAGTCCAAGGCCAAGAAAACAGTTCATCTTTTCCAGGTTCTGAACGTTCTGGTGTCACATCACGTTTTGGTATCGGCTCAGCCTCATTCGCTAGGTCTGTTTCCAGATACTGTGCAAGAGCTAAGTGGTTTGCCTTCTGTTTAGCACTTCGGTTAGCAGAACCCTTGCTAACCCCTGTAGCATGTTGAAGAAGGTCTTTGTACTTGTAGTCTTGCTTTTTCTTCCCTGCACAGAAGGGACATCTAAGGGACCCATTTGGACCCTTGACTCTTAGTTTTCCAGTTCTTAATTCTTCATAAGGCTTCTCTTTGAACTCATAAATCTCAGAGTCACTCAAATCTGATTCTTCGCCTGAGCTGCTGCTCATCTGGAATTAAAATAAAACAAGAGTTAATTCCAAGGAATGTACAAGATTTAATTAAAACAAATATCAAGGGAACTCAAGCTAAATCTTAAAGAAGCAACTTATAGGAATTGAATCATAGCTGATGGTATGAAAACAGCTTACACCCCATGTACAATTCAGTTAATACGCAGAAACTTCGGCACATGCAAATAAGAGGACTTGAATCATAGCTGAATATGGTACAAATGGCATACACAAATCAGCTAATTAAAAGAAATTTTAGAACAAGTAGCAGAGAGGACTTGAAGCATAGCTGAAGATGTTGTAAGTTGCCTACGGCACCAATAGAATTCAATTAATATACAAAAACTGCTAGGCAAAACATTGACTGCAACAAAGTACAACAATTAAAGCAATACCAGTCAATTGAAACAATACCACTGAATTACACAATAAAATTATGGACAACAGATACTACTTGTTGAATATAAAGTAATTTGACTGACACGGTATACTTTCGCCTCGATTCACCAGACCTACCACTTGATAATTAATGTGACAAAAGAAATATATTAAAGGGAGAGATTATGATGTCTCAGGAAAAACCTATCAGTTTCCTCAAGTTAATAAATGCATATTCAGAGGAAAGTTAAACCATTTCTTAAATGTCCTATCCAAGAACGATTAAGGTGCACTATTTCCTATTAGGCTATTACTCTAATTTAGAATTTCTAACAGTAGTCAGAATTATCTTAGAGGACGAATCAATATTTTGTGAACAACACATATGTTAAGAAGACTCAAAGATATTAGTGGAAACCATCCAATTTGTACTTTGATGAGGCAGAATATGATTTGAAAGAACACTAAAATGAAAAAAGAAAACCTTAAGTAACACAAGTAGATTAAAGATCCGTTTGGAAAATATAGCTCAAAATAAAATAAAAGAGTTCCATCAAAGAATAAAATCTTGTCAAAATATTGAAGGTGGGTTTCATGGTTACTTTACAAATTGATGCATAACCTTAATGGACAGCATGAAGTAAACACAGCCTTAAGCCTCTTGGAAAGGGGATAAGTTCTTTGTGCACCTGATTTCGAATACTTAAAACTCTGGTAACGGAGCACATTGGCCCCTGGGCAATCTTATGCTAAAAAATCAGTCCACAAATACAGATTTCAAGTGTGCGCCATGAAATAGATTACTAACATTTGCGTACCATGTATAAACAAAAAGCTTTAGCTAAGAGGTGGTCACATTCTAAAAGACAACACAAGGAAATCCAGAGTTCCAATACACACGCAAAAGAATGGAAGCAAAATAACATTTCTGATATAACAGCAGAGTCAATGCAGCTCCATTTAAGCTTAGATTCATAAAACCAATCGCTCATACTGCAAAACCCTAACCGCAATCTCACATAACTAAGGACAACAAAGGCAGAATATGCTTGTACATAACAAAAATAACATTTCAGATATAACAGCGGAGTCAGTGCAGCTCCGATTAAGTTTAAATTCATAAAAATCAATAGGTCATACTCCAAAACCCTAACTACGCACTCACATATGCACAACGTAGGCAGAAATTGCTTGTAGACAACAAAAATAACGCACTTCAACACAAAAATGAATGAAACAATCGACATTATAACATCCAATTAGGCGTAAATTCATAAAATCAATAGCTCATACTGCAAAACCCTAACTACGCACTCACATAACTAAGGACATCCGAGACAGAAAATGCTTGTAGACAACAAAAACAACACACTTCAACACAAAAATGAATGAAAAATTCGCCACTACAACATCCGATTAAGCGTAACAATAGCTCATACTGCAAAACCCTAATTCCACACCCACACCGACATAACTAAGGACAATGAAGGCAGAAATAGCTTGTAGAATACAAAAATTAACATGTTTCAGCACAAAAAATAAAGGAAAAAAATCGACATTATAACAACAAATTGGAGAAAGAAAAGGGCTATTTTCAGCATTGCTGATACCTCTACGAAATGGAGCGATAAACGTTAACCAGAAATGTCTGAGCTCGCCGCCGATCTATCAAATTTCCAAATTTATGGAGTAAAATGGGAAAAGTGATACAGACCTAAAAGGGTTAGAAGGAGAGGGTGTTCATGTTTTTTGGGGGTGGTTCAGTACTCACTCTTCAGAGTACGCGCTTCACGACGAAAACGCCAGTAATCTCCCCACCAAAAGTTTTGTCGCTTACTCGGATGGATGCCACGTGTAAGAGGAAAAACACAGGTGACATAAATTTATATTTCACCTCCTAATATTTCATAAATTACGTCTTACGCCTCTAAAGAATTTATATCCCAGGTATAAGTTCAATACCTAATTACAGATTAACTTATGAAAAAAATAAATGGATAATTTGCACGAATATTCGTATTTGAGTTGATTTTTAAATAATTTTACAAATTTGAATATATTTTAAAATGGTATTCCTAAGATAAGCTATCTGATGGAATTATTGGGCCTTTTAATATGCCAGCCCAAGAAAGATGATGGGCTTTTAATTGAGTTGGTTAATGGGTTTGACACCAGTATGAGTGGACTAGCCCAATTTGAGACTTGGTGGCCTGCCATTTCAGTTCAGTTTCTAAAAATTACACAAATACACAACTTATGTTTTCAATATTACAAAAAATCTCAACTCCCTAAACATATTACAAAAATCTCAACATATATGCAGAATGCTATGCATATGTCGGCTATGTTATGTATATTAATAGAAAGAAAGAGTAAAGTAATTAAAAAAGTGGAAGAGAGTGTAATTACTTCCAAAAGGATTGGTATTTATGTTATTTCTACTTTCAGTTTTGTGTTTGTCCTTTTCATGAAGATGATGAGAACTTCTGAATCTGAGTAGATGAATAAAGATGCAATGACAAGACAAGCTTGAGCCTAACGTTTTTGGACCTAAGTTGGTTCCGATAGTGAAATGTATAGACCAATGGTTGTAGTGAAGTGATAAGTATTCATTCATCCTTAACCAGATATCTCGAGTTCGAGTCCTGAGTATGATGTCGCCTTTGGTAGGGAACGCTTTACCCTCATAGTGAGACTTTCCGGTGTGAATACGAATTAGTCGGTTTCCAAAATGAGTCACAAACACCGGGTGGAAAACAAAACAAAATATACTAAAAATAGTACTGGCATACTACTACAGTCCTCCTAGCTGCTAATTTTCGTCAACTTTGTAGCTAGAATTTATGCTGTCGATTTTTATCGTGATCATTCCGCTAGAAAAAGAATAACGATAGGATTTTCTACTGTTTAAGTTATATATTGCGGATAAGAAATTAACGAAGGAAATATAATTCAAGAGAATTATTGTCATGTACACAAACCAAACTTGTTTCAGATAAGTATTAATTCTTGCTCTTTGTTTTGCATGTTGTTGGGTACGATGTAGTTTTGATGATTGACAACCTGACAAAGCAATATGAAACATGTCAATCAATCTGGTTCACAGACACACTGTCTCATGTAGCTGAAACTTGTAGCAAAATTATCGATGATTAAAGACAAGCGTGCAAAAATCAAGGAAGGACCAGATGGGTGGCTAATTCAGATAAACTCAAGGAAATAAACATCTGCTAATTTAAAGAGTTGGAGTTTGACTACAACACTAAGGAGTATCTTGTTCAATATATGCAGTATTACATATACTGTTAGGGATCATTTGATAGTTGGTTCAAGTTATGTGTGTATGAATATGTCTCAGTTAGTTATTCATGTATTAGTTATTTCACCATTCACCTTTTATCCCGTATAAAATTGTACATAGATTGTATAAGTTATGTGGATTTCTGAACTGCAAATCGAACACCATATTAAGTTTATAACTGGAATACCTTACCTCCTAGCCAGCTACCAAACATAGTATTACTTATGTAGGATTTAATACCTGCATAGCTCACATTTTTAACTAAGTTGCTCGGACTCTCCAAAAATGTTGCCACACCCGTGTCGGATTCTTCAAAAATACACTATTTTTTGAGGATCCGACACACACCTGTAGACATTTTTGAAGAGTTCGAGCAACTTAGGTTTTTAAAGTGGGAGCTTTAGTGCACCGAGCTGAGCTTTTATAACTCATGTCCAAACCAGCTATCAAACAGCTCCTTAAAGACAGACCATGTGACCTTACCTTGTTTTTGGGTTTGGAGTCTCACTTGAAGTAGAATTCTGATCTATGCATAAAAGTTCTGATTAAAGGAGGAGTTTGAAATAAAGAATGATTCTTTGGAAAACTGTGCTTAAATAGAAGATATATTATTCAGAATAACTTGCGCACTTACAGAGAGAGAAAAGGTTAAATACGAGCAAATTGAGAAAGTTCATAATTGAGAGAATTCTGACTAAAGATTCAAGCGTTGTCAGTATAAAGGAACAGATTGACGAAACTGTTTCACAGGACAGAACTTTACAGTTCATGAGTCAGTTTAAATGTATTGTTCTTATTGAGTTGTAATTTATTGTTTTCCTAGATTGATTGTTTAGGAACAATACTGGGCTGCCAATACAAAGGAACAGATTGACGAACTTGTTTCATAAGACAGAACTTTACAGTTCATGAGTCAGTTTAAATGTATTGTTATTATTGAGTTGTAATTTATTGTTTTCCTAGATTGATTGTTTAGGAACAATACTGAGCTGAGTTAACTTCAAGTTTGGGATAACTCGAAGTGGGTTCAACAGTCGAGGGTGATTGTTGAGTTATAGGAATTAGAGTTTATGATTCCTAGTTGTTGAGTTATAAGAATTATAGTTTATGATTCCTAGTTGTTGAGTTATAAGAATTATAGTTTATGATTCCTAGTTATTGAGATATATGAATTAAAGTTTATAATTCTTAGTTGTAGGTTACAAGAATTTTGTAATCAGTCGTTGTTGAGGCTCAGAGTTATTTAGTGAAGTTGGGGTTAAATTCTGTAGAGGTACAAGTCGTGATTTTTTACACCTTTTTGAGCCGGGTGTTTTCCACGTAAAAATCATTGTGTTCTTTACTTCTTCTTTGAAACACTTCAGGCAACCCGTTTCATCTAAAGACAACTCTTACGTTAAAGTTATTGGTCAGTAGGACACGTAATCTAACACATGTGAAAAAAAGCAGGCCTATATGGTCTACTTCCTACAACCTCTAAAATTGAAATGACAATACCCTAAATAAATAAATTTGTTTTGTTTCAATTCTGAAAAGTAATGAAGTAAAGAGGTATCCATTCATTTTATATCTAAAAGCACGCGAGCATTTGTTCTTTACCTTGAGTTTTATTTTCTCCATCAATAAAAGTCTTTTCACTGTCTTTTCATTTTTTTTCTCTATTTGTTTGTATCATCTTCATGTTGAGTAACAAGTTGTTCACTACTTGAGATAAGGTAGGATGTACCAATGTTAAGTTTTGAGTTAAACTTGTACTCTGTTTGGTTCAAGATAATTAAATTTATACTATCAAAAGATCAAAACAAACACACACACAAGAAAAAAAAATAAATTAATCTCATTTAATTTTGAGATATCTCACCTTATTCATCCAACTTGAAATTATTTTATCTCATCTTCCAAGTGAGATAAATTAGTTTAGAAAAATATAATTCCAGAACTATATTCTCGAACTAATTTAGTCCACGAACTAAACGTAACCCCTAGAAATTTCTATTACTAGTCGTGTACAAATCCGCACACCTTTAGCGACTTACTATTCGAGAGTAACAATAAAGCTTCTGAATTTGGAGATATATTGTGATCCTTTTAAGAATTTTATATATCTATTGTATATATGTCATTCATCAAATAATAGTTGATAGATGTATATTAAAAATATATTAATATTTATATACATAGAATATATACACTTTATATATAAATAATATTTTATATGTATACTTAGCTAGCTGTTACAATTATTTTTTTGAGATCATCTAAATGTATAGCTCTCCCTCTACCAACGAAGCAAAAGAGTAGAGAAAAACGTTGATGAACTAGGTCTAATATAACCAAGTTTGGTTGGCCCAGTGGTTAGCTCACTAGGTCGCTTAAGTAAGTGTCGGAGATTCGATTCCCGTCTTGTGCATGCAGCAACCAATTGGCCAGCGGCAAATCCTTAAATTGAGTTCAGATCCGCGGAGGATTAGTCCTTGGCCTGTCGGACTGGGATATCTTGGGAAACCAAAAAAAAATAAAAAATAGGTCTAATATATTGCTATTAATATGACAAGTCAATTCTTCTGATATTCTTTTGTTTAATGATTATGTTTGGAAATTAATTATGCAAATGGTTTCTTTTCTCATTGGAGTTGTCACTCTTTAAATGGTGGATGCAATGAGAAATGAGAACCACCAGAATTGTAGGAAAAAAGAGAAGAATATAACAATAAAATAAAGGAAAATGACAAAGTCCAAAGACAAATCGTATTATAGTAACCTGATCAATGGACTACGTCGTTGATTAAGAATCCTTACTAATCATTAACAAAGATTCCCTGTATTATCGACGTTTAATTTAATATACTATTGTTTTCTAGTTAATGTTTTACTAAGAGCTGTCATATTTAATTAGTACATATAACACCTTCACATACAGTTTAGAAGTGTTTTAATTAAAATTTCCGGGTCCGTCACTACCTGAAAGTTGTCATTAGCAAATTGAAACTTCGAATGAGCATCATTAGTACTTTTAAAAGCATTAGAATAAATACTTAAAAAGAAATATTTGGAAGAGGAAAATCAAGACAAATCGGGTATTATAGTAAGACGTGAAAATATTCGATCCTATTCTGATCCCGATATAGAATTATCTTGCGCCATATATACTGAGAGATGTTCAGAAGATATGATCCACGTCCGGTGGAAAATAAACTTGAGGACAGTCCTATGCACCCTTACCTTGATTTTTTAAGCATCGAATTCGGCTACACATACATTTGATTATAGAGAATTAGTATGTTTGACTTATTATTCACGTACAAATAAGAAAACCAAAGTGGAAAGCATAGAGATCCCATCAATATTGAAATGCATTATTGCCGATGTATTGTTGCAATTATTGTCTTTGATTTTGAAAAACAATAGGCCAAGAACTAGAGTAATAACACATTTGTATGAAACAAAAGTATTTGTTCCCACACCCTTCTTCAATTTCTTTTCAATGTCTTTCACTTATCCTTTTCTTTTCTCATCTGTCTCTTCACCTTTGCTGTAAATTTCTATATCTAGCCATAAATACAAGCTTGGGTAAACTAGTTATTCGATACTTATATTAATGAAAGATTGATGATAAATATTTCGTACAATTAATTAGTCGATATAGTGTGTAAGTTGACCCGGATGCTATATGGTTAAAAGAAAAAAAATATGTTCAAGCCTTGATGAATAAAATTACTTGATGTTATACTGGTGGAAGAACAAAAGTACCTTCATAGATTAGTCGAGGTGTGGCAAGTTACCCCACATTTATAAATCAAGTCTAATTATTGGTGAACATAGTTAATTGGATTGGTGGAAAATAACACGTACTCCATTAAATTAATTTGGTTAGAGACCACAAAATCAAAAAGTTTCTATCTCTAGAGGTATATGAGTACATCCATACTCACAGATGGAGCCAGTTTTTTTGTTGTAGGGGTTTGAAATTTGAAGAAAACCTCATCAAAGGGGTTCAACATCTACGTATTAATAATATAATTTTTCGTTGAAGGGTTCGTCCGAACCCCTTTAATAGGCTGGCTCCGCCTCTGTCCACATTTACCACCTACAAAGTTGTAATAACCTAATGAAACATAACATAGAGCTTATTCCATATCTAAATACAACATCATATATATCAAGTGAAATTCCACAAATTAAAATGAAATCTACGGAGAGTGGAGAGTAGAGTGTAGGCAGATTTTACTTTTAGCTCTTGGAGGTAGAAAGACTCTCCAAAAGACTCTCGGTGGAGTGTACTTATTCCATCTAAACATTTTATTAAAAAAGAGCCATAAAGCAATGATCACTGCGTGCTAAATTCATTGATTTAACAGATCATGGATTCTTCTGGTGATCTTCTTTAGCTTAATGATTATGTTTGGTAAATTAAATGAATAATGTTGGTACATTTTTATTTTTTTTTGTTGCACTTTAATGACAAGCTAAGTACTGAGAGCCACCAAAATCAGAAGGGGAAAAAGGGAAAAGAAGTGAAGGAGAAGACACGAGAAGAAAAAGAAAAAGGACAAACCGTATTACATTTTGATTAAATAAAGTAGTAGGCCTACGTTACGTTGTTGATTAATTTGGGAAACCTTTGACATTCATTAATATAAAAGATTCTTTTGCCATTATGCAGATTTAGTATATATTTCCACTTAATGTTTTTACTAAAACCAGACATGCACTGTATAATACCCATTAACCGATCAAGAAACACTCTTTTCTTTATCATAATATGTTCCATTCTCAGAACTATCGAAAGTGAAAATCTTACTCATCCCACTGCGATCCTCAGTGGTGATTTCAGTACCTGAAAAGTCATGAAATATAGAGAACTCTAAGTATCCGCTTGGCCATGAAAACTAAAATTTTTTGGAGTTAGAGTTAAAGTTGAAGTTGGAGTTGTGTTTGACAATGTCTTTTTTGAAAAAAAATAAATTTGACTTTTGAAAAAACTTTTTAAATATGATTTTATGCACTAACTTTTACAAACTATCGAAATCACTCAACTAAAATTTATCTACTAATGGAAAAAGAACACAATTAGTCACTATTATAAAAATAATTACATATACATGGCCATATTTAATGAATTTCAATTGTGACATATATAATATTTACATTAATAGCCGTTTTCTCATATTTGAAAATTTTAAATATGGATGTTATATTAACATATCATTGTTTCCTGGATTTCAGGTAACAAATATTATCTTTCAAACAAATTTATTTTTTTAGAAATTAATGTAATTTATTTCCTTCATTTTCCGTTCCTAAAAAATAGGAAATGATGAGTTGTTATTAAATTTTAGGGTGCCGCTAATTTATTTCGTTAATTTTCTTATACATGAAAGATTTTACTGTGTATGAATAAATTATTTCGATGCAAAACATGCTTTGCATATTTATGGTACATTATATCATATACCATAAATATATAAATATGCTTAGTATGTTTCTTTATACTTTTTATTTTTATATATGTGTGTATATGGTATATACATGGTATAAACTTCATATATAACATACTTTGTATATTTATGTGGGCAAAGGTACAAGTATACTCTCGAACTTTGATAAATGATGCAAATATACCCTCCGTCATACTTTGGATACAAATATACCTTTGCCGTTAATGAAAAGGAACAAATATACCATTATCACTAACGGCGGGACACGTGTCACGATCGTGTTCCTTCATTAGTGATAAGGGTATATTTGTACCATTTATCAAAGTTCGAGGGTATATTTGCACCTTATCCAATTTTATAATTTACTTTCTCCGTTCCATATTAGTTGACCATTTTGTTAAAAATAATTATTTTATATTAATTGTCCATTATACTAAATAAAAAAAGCATTGATTAAATTTAAATTATATTATCCTTGTAGTTAATTCATTCTGAAAGTCTTCACATTGGTTTATAAAGTTTTCAAGAAATTTTTTATGGTGTGAATTCATAAAAGAAAAACTTACCAAAATATACTATATTTAAAAACTTTTAGCATTTATAGCTATATAATTTTAATATATGCATAATCTTACTATCTAATAAGAGGGAAAGGCCACGGAAGCAAGCAACTCTCCGTCAGCAAGCCTGCTACTCCTGCTTGTTTCATCAGCTACTTGCTTCATGATTTTACTATATCATCTCTAATTAATTATTACAAGTCATTTATATATTAAAAAATTAATAAAATTTAATAAAAAATAAATTATATATTTTTATTTTTAATAAATATATATATATATATATATATATATAAAATTTTACAAAGATTAATTAATTCGATAAATTAATAATAGTAATAACTAACTATTTTTTATGACGATATTTTCACTTCAAACATGAGTTTATTATCGAATTAATTAATCTTTGTAAAATTATATATATATATATATATATATATATATATATATATATTTATTAAAAAATAAAAATATATAATTTATTTTTTATTCAATAATTGATGTTGTTAATGAATTTTCAGTTTTAAATATCAGTAACACTTTGTAATATGATGATACAGTGCATGTGGACCTTCGTGAATCGGAGAGGATTGAAGAAGGAGAAAAAAGAGCAAAATAGATAAGTTGGGCTCTGTTGTGGCAGAAGAGGAAAAGGAAGAAGAAAAGAAGGATGAAGAAGATAAGGGCCAAGTAGAAAGTGGAAAAGAAGCAGTTGCAGAAGCAGAAAAAGAAGCTAAAAAAGAAGCACCAACAGATGAAGAAGAAGGCAAGGAAAAAAAGAAGCTGAAAAAGAAGCAATAGGTGAAGGAAAAGAAAAAACTGAGGAAGAAACAGTTGTTGCAGGTGAAGAAAGAAAAGAAGCTGAGGAAAAAGAGAAAGCTTAAGAAGCACCAGCTGCTGCAGATACTGAAAAAGAAGGAGAAGAAGGCGAGAATGAAGAAGCAGCTACAGCTGTTGAGAAAAAAAAAGCTGAAGCTGACCAAAAAGATGTGGTCATGGATACCGTTGGTGAAATCTACAGTAATATTTGTGTTGATGAGGAACATGGGAAAAAAGATATTTGAATGCTAGTATTGTTAATGTGTTGTTGAATGATCAGTTGATAGGATAGAATTTTTTTTTTATTTGACAAGTATGAAAGTTTAAGGATCTGTTGGCTGGATATTAGAAACATTCTTTTATTTTATGTTAGTTGTTATGATTCTGTACTGACTCTGTCTTTATCAAACTGATTTGTGGCATGACCATTTGAACATGCAGGGTATTGTCATAGTTGGTACAATGTATGGTTGATATCATAGAATGCATACTTAATCTTTCGTAAACTGCATACATAGTCTATCATTACAATGCTGGTCGGTTTTAAGTCGACGGGTTGTTTGATCGACTATGATTCTATCAAAAATAGTATTAACATTATAGAAAAATAGAAGTATTATTATTTATTCATTATCATTACATCTATGTTACACCTTTCCAAAGAACCAATACTAGCATTATAGCACATAATATCATTTTTAGGCTATTCTCTCTTTCTTCGGCCAAAATTAATTTTTGTTTTAGTTGATCTCTCTCTATTTGGGTGTCATGTAGCAACACTTTAAAGTGATCCCTATGTTCTTTGTCTTCTTTGAACAAAGTCATGAGAAAATTTTTATTTTCTTCACATTGTTGGAGCCTTTGTAGTGGATTAAATTTTGCTAAGCCTTGAAAATTTGATGTCTCGGGTCCCAGACTTAACGTGATGGATTGGTTGGAGGTGATAGCTCCTCAAGCCATTTAAAAAACGAGCATACGCCATTATCCTAGAAAAAAATAATAATTACTTAACGACTAACTTAACTTTATAAAAAAGACACACATAGCTCACCTTCACAATTGCACAATTATAAAATTTGTCACCTGAATTTGAATCCGTGCGTGACGTCCTCAAGACAGCCGCATTCCCACAATGACAAATTAGAGTATTATTAGAATTGGATGTTTGAGAGGCTTGAGACATTATAGAATTTTTAAAAACAAAAAAAAGCGAATGAAATAGAATAATAAAGGATGACCGACCTTATATATGAAGTAAAAACGAAGTGTTGATACTGATGGATTATAAAAGCAGCCGTTTATTACCGTTGAAATAGTGATTTTATTTTTTGAACTGGTGGTGACACTTAATAGACCGTCGTAGATCATGACTTATGTCAGCCATCGATTTGTCTGGTCTACCATAGACTTACACCTTCAGTAGTGCATCGATTGATCTCCTGATTATGCATAGACCACATTGATCTATGTACACTGCTATAGACCGTCACTTGGATGTAGTTAAAAAATGGAAAAATAAATTCAGAATAAATGTAGTGTTGATTTCTGCACACGTGAATGAGTGTAAACATGACACATAATCATATTAGAACTTGCACAAATTAGGGGGGATGAATTAAGGAGTGTGTGGATGGGTAGTGGTTGAATGTTCAATATCTCAAGAGTAATGTTTGTCAAAACATAAGTATGTTTTGGTGTACGCATAATCAAGAGATCAATCGATGCACTATTGAAGGTGTAAGTTTACGGTAGACCAGATAAATCGATGGCCGCCATAAGTCATGATCTACGACGGTCTATTAAGTGTCACCACCAGTTTATAGACCAGACTAATCGATGGACCCTCAAGATTATACGTTTAAATTATTTTTAAGTTAATTATTTTCTTCCACTAGCCCCAAAACATATGATTATCTATTTAAATCATTTTTAATTTAATTATTTTGTTCCACCAGCCCCAAAATATGTGATTATCTGTTTAAATCATTTTTAATTTAATTATTTTGTTGCACCAACCCCAAAATATGTTATTATCTGTCAATGAAAGACGGAGTATACGATTGATGATAGACTATATATCACTTTTTATAGCAACTTGAAATTAATCAAGTCAAACTACAATACTATTAATTGAACAAGACATACATATTTGAAATTTGTGTCTGTACAGAAGAAAACGTTTGGTTTGCGTATCACAACAAAGATGGTAAACATAATGTTCAAACTGAAACAACATACTTATATTAAACTTGTTCATTGCATTACATACTAAAATTTACAGCAAAAAGGGGAAAATAGAAGAAGCTTTCTTCTAACAAAATCTTTTTAAGAAAGCTTCTTCAATAATGAACAAACCAAAAAAACTTAACAACAAAAACAAAATAAAAAAGTAAACTAAATTATGGAGATGGTGGAGAGTGATGTAGTTGTTGCCATCCATTCCAAGACGCTCTAGAATTGCTCGGAGGAAACGAGCAATTCGTCGGAGCTCATGCGCCAAGTAACGAGGGTCTTCTCCCAGGCCGTAGAAAAGCCAATCAAAATCATTTCGAAGCAAAACAAAATCGTAGTAACGAGGGGAAACTCATCTGATTGGGCGAAGGGGGATTCTGTGACCAGGCTTAATTTCAGTTTTTGGGAAGAAGAGGGTTTTTGATGTTTTGGGTTTAGGGATAAGTGAAGGGTTACGTAGAAATATGCCCTGTACTTATAGACCTATAGATGACGTCTTGTCATATATCCAAACAATGATCAGTCGACGCGTGTGGGAATAAAAAATGCTTGGTTTGCATATATCAGCATTTTTTCTTGAGAACAGACGTGTTTGCAACTTTTAATTAAGTGGAAACACGAAACAATGATTCAATGTATCTATTAGAGAGATACGACAGTATAAATACCCACATAGCGTGTTTGATGAGTAATCATATAACCAATATATATTATTTAATAGACCGTGCGAAAGATATACCATAGAATGTATGTAGTCTATCGTAGACAAAGCTTTAAATCGATAAAAAATGAACATTAAATTCTATTGAAATGCACATTTATACCCCAAAACAACAACTTTACAACTGAAGCAAAAAAAAACCTATCTATGATTTGCTGGCCATGCTACACATGGTTCTTTTATGCCCGGATTTCTTGCATATTGAATACCTATTCCTCCTTTTAGACTTGAGCGTCTCACCAACGCCCTTAGTGCGTTTGATTTTCTTCCTTTCGAGTTTGGGATCGTAGGGGGTGGCAAAATTTTAATGTCTAGAAATTCCTGTGGCACAGTCCATTCGGCCTCTGGAGGGACAACGTTAATTTCTTCCGAGTATGCAAGGAGGTAACTTTTAGCTTTATAAATTAGCGAAGAGTACTTGTAGATGGAGTTACCATAACCTGCGCCATCGCCATACTTTGCTCGCAAAGCTGTCATAGCATGTTCGCACAACATTTTTACCAAGTCAAATTTTCGACAAGAACAACTCCGCTCCAAGAGATTGACCTTGGTAGTAACACTATTGTCGAATACCGTGTACTAGTCGAAAACCCCATTTGTATTAGTCACATACAAGGAATCACTCGCACTCTTGTTATTCCTTAGGATCTTTTCCTCACCAGGCACAATTTTTTTTTCTATCGACATAGGCATGCCTCTCCCTAAACTTTTTACCAAATTTTTTAGCAATTGAATTGAATATGTACGACACGGAGTACTCCCGTTCATCCATCGAACCGAGTTAAGCGACTCAACGATATTTATGATCATCACATCGTACCTATTGCCCGGGAAGTGTGCTCTACTCCATTTTTTAAAACCAAGCACATTTTAAGGACATGTGCTGCCTCGGGGTAATTATTCTTCAATTCCTCAAAATTCTCGTTGAACTCATCAAAGGAATACGCCTTTGTCGCGGCGTAGAATAGATAAAGATGTTCTCCACAGTGTTGATTTACATAAAGATTTTCAGCGAGATGTCTCATGCAAAGTCCGTGATGTGCACGATTGTATACACGAGAGAAGGCATTGACGATGCTAATGTGCCCGTCGGAGATGACACATAGATCTGGTTCATCTTCTATGATAGACTTCAACTTCTGGAAGAAGAAGGTCCAAGAAGCATCATTCTTTTTATCGACGACACAAAAGGCAATTGGAAAGATGTGATTTTCGGTGTCCTGTGCAACTGCACTCAGCAACACGCCCCCGTACTTTCCATACAAATATGTGCCATCGACGACAATTACCTTTCTCATGTGGGTATATCCCCGTATGCAAGCTTCGAATGCTAAGAAGTAGTAAATGAACGATCCATCAATCTGGTTTATCATGATAGAGTAGGAAGACCCTGGATTCAACAACTCCACCATGTGGAAAAAAGCCGATAAACATATCCGTGCCCCGGTGTCTCGCGAATAATGTTTTTCGCAATTACACTTTCTTTCCAACACATCCAGTAGCTTGCGTGGCAATGCAACTCCTTGAACACAATCCTTTGAATTTCTCTTATGCTTGGACCCTTACCATCCTGAAAATGATTTACGCATAGTGAAGCAATCAATTCAGATGTGATTTTCTTGTGCTTGCAGGTGGCGTGTTCAACACCGCACGTGTGCACCCCGACATACTTATATATGCAAAATTTGTTCGAGATTTCGTACTTTCTTGTCCGCAACAACCAGCCACAACCAGGAGATACACATTTCGCCTTCAACAATTTGGTGCAACTCTTCTCCATACAATAATCAAAAGACTGCCTCACCGCTGCTCCGTCTAGTAGCATTTTGAGCTGTTCTTGTCGGCAAATGTTTGATTACGATAGAAATTGGTTCCGTCAGAAAAGAAATGTCCTGGTTGGAATCCCGTTCCACAGTCTTCTTCCGCATCTTGCGAGTCTGATGACACGTCTTTCATATGCATACAATCATCTTCCATATTCATGGGATGATCGACTTCGCTCTCGTAATCATTCAAATCATCGTCGACTGTCGGGCGCCAAGGTGGGAATGGTGATGAATTCATCGGTCCTTCGAAGGACCTCTCGACTACATTTATCCTTAAAATAGGCATAAAGCCATCTACATCAACATCCATCATGTAGAGGGACACACGTGCATCATTATTTATGATCATAGGATTCACCTTTTCCCTTGAATACATTAGATAAATAATCACCACGTTGCTTGGTGCGCAATCTAGATCCCCGCTCTGCATTACGCTAGCAACCAATTCGTCGTATGAACTGTTGCGGCGAACAACAATGGGCGGTGTTACCTTAGTAAAAGATCTCAATTTCCAACATTTGGGAGTATCCACTCATTCTCCCATAAAATCACCTGAAACCAGAACAAATTCTGCAACAGACATCTTAGAATTAAGCTTCGATCGACGGTAGATTAAGCTTAGGGTCTATGTCGGGATGTATGCACGGTCGATGACTGACGATGACAGGTCGATGACTGTGCAGATATCCGTACAAAAATTTAAAATTGCAAATATTGCTTCTAATCAACGATCGTTGGGTTTATGGAATAGAGAAATGAATTTGGAGTCGCTTGAGCTATTGTAATGTACTTTCTTAAGAGTTTTTGAGTGATATGACTGATTTAAAGCTTTTTAACAATGGTGGAAAGTGTGTTTGAGAAGATAATAAACAAATGGGGTAAAATGGATGCAATGGACAAGCTTATGATGTTTGTGAATTAATTTAGAGCTGATCGTCGAAAAATAACGCCAGAATCAAAGCTTTTTTTTTTTAGGGAAAGAACCACCTTCTATTTTTAGCTTTTGGATTTTTTTTTAATATTTTTGGAAACTTAGATAATATTTTATAATGGTGAATGATGGAAGGGGTTGAAGTGTATTATTAGAAACTTGTGGATGAATTTATTAAGTTGAAAATATTGGGTTAAAGTGTAGTATTACAAAACTTGTGGGTGAATTTGTTGAGTTGGAGAAGTTTGTGGTGATGTGGATTAAATAGGGCATATGGCAAATTTTTTAGAACTTTTGACTAAATTACTAAATAGTTTTCAAAATGTCATTTTTGGCCAACCTGCCCGAAAATCAGGGCAAAAAACTTAACATCTAACACCTACTATATATTCATAAAAAAATAATTTCAATTATAAATAATTAGTATAGTTTTTCGTTGAGGTACGAGGGGTTTCAAATGAACCCTCTGGTTCCAAGCTAGCTCCACCACTGATTGCTAAGTGACATGTTCAAGAATCTTCCAGCTTAATGAAACACTTTGAATTCTTAAAAACCTAGCTCCTATATATAATCAAAAGTTAAAACTTGCAGTTGCTACTCTCTGTGCATGCAAATTAAATATTAGTTCTAGCTAGGAATCTTTCAGAAACAATTTCATTACTCGTCTAAGCTAAGAGGCGATCTGCATGCCCTTTAAAGACATCGCATGGGTAATTTCACTGGGTACGTTGTTACATTAGAAGGCTAGTGGAGAAATGGCCTCGTCACAAGTTCTATATAAATGCAAAAGGGGAAAGCCTAAAGGAAAGTAGTAGAACAAGCCAATATTACCTACTGTGTGGAGCATGGTCTATAATTTGCATTTGGGGTTGGGGTTTTCCTTTTTCTTTTCTCCTAACAATCATGACAATATTAATCCAAAGAATGGCTACTTTATTGAAGGAAAATGATTATAAATTGATATTTGCCCACTTCCAAGCAATTCATAATAATGATTCTTCTCCTCCTATTTATTTTTTCATTAAGAAAGCAAGATTGCAGCATGGACAACTAAACTAAACTAAACACCCGCGTGTCCATAGATTTTATTTCAAACTTTTAAAATAATATTTGTAGATTACTATTTCAAATAACTGTTGAATATTGTTAGAGTGGTTTTGAGGTCGGAGAATGGATCGGTGGTTTGCTTATATGAACTCGAGCAATATAACCTGGCTTTTGGGGTTGAGTTAAGGCCAATCATATAAAAATCATGTCTTTGTCCCACATTGGTCGGGGAACAGACTCGGGCATTCCTCCCCTTTAAGTATATATACTGTCTCAACTTAGCTTTAAATTAGTCTTCAAGTATCAACCAATTCATGTCCAAATGTCTGAGCAAAATAGTCAGCTATTGTATGATAAAGGATCTTGTGTTCATTGTTGAATAGCAAGATCAAGTGGGCAGGGACAGGAAACACATGACTGATGTCTCGGGTTTCAGATCCTTTAAATTCCAAATGCAAAGTTTCTTTTTGATTCCTGCCCCACTTTCCACTTCCCTTTTTAATCTATCAATTCCATCCACAAACTTTTTCTCCAAGTCAAATAATTCTTAGTGGCTGATGATGCAAATAGAACTATAAATAGTCTTCACTGGAGGCTCACTGTCTGTATACACAAGGACAGAGTCGAGTTAACTCAAAGCTTGTCTAGTTGATAATAAATTGTATGAGTATTTTGTTTTTCCTAAAATAATTGTTTTATCTTTTGAGGTATAGGCCTTTTTTTGACCTTGATTTCTAGGAGCGAGTCAGGAAGAGTGAGAAATAGAACCATCTGATTTAATTCGTTCTTATTATAGCCACGATGGACCCTGAAGAAGGTGTGTCGGCTGCTTCAGCACCAGCAACTCCAGGAACTCCTGGTGCTCCTCTCTTTGGTGGATTCAAGCATGAGAGGAAAAACACAGGCAATGGCAAAAAATCCCTTCTCAAGAGCTGTAAATGCTTTAGTGTCGAACCATGGGGCTCCGAAGAAGGAACTTTGCCTGCCGTTTCATGCATGTTACCTCCTCCTCCTGTCTCACTAGCTAGAAAGGTGAGAAAAGTACAAATAGAAAGTGCTGATGAAAATATTAAGTTCAATTGAATCCCTTGATTATATATTACATAAGCCTTTATTGTCGAATGCAACTGCTGATATGAAGGTTGATTTGCATGTGTAACAGGTGGGAGCAGAGTTTATAGGTACTCTGATACTAATATTTGCAGGGACAGCCACAGCAATTGTGAACCAGAAGACACAAGGCTCTGAAACACTAATCGGACTGGCTGCCTCTAGTGGACTCGCTGTAATGATTGTGATTCTGTCAACTGGCCACATCTCTGGAGCCCATCTTAACCCAGCTTTAACCATTGCTTTTGCTGCTCTCAAGCATTTCCCTTGGAAACATGTACGACAATATATGCTCCGAGTTATATAGGCTTCATTTGTTTGTACTTAATGAAGTTGTTTATTTTGTCAAATGCGTTAATTTATTTATTTTTGGCAGGTTCCTGTGTATATTGGAGCACAAATTCTAGCATCATTCTGTGCTGCATTCACACTCAAGGTAGTTATGAACCCAATAATGGGTGGTGGAGTCACTGTTCCTTCTGGTAGTTGTGTTCAAGCGTTTGCTTTGGAGTTCATCATCAGCTTTAACCTCATGTTTGTTGTCACTGCCGTGGCTACTGACACTAGAGCTGTAAGCATTTACTCTCTGTTGGTTTCTATATTCCTACTTGTCAATTCGAAAATCACACATTGATTGATATTTAATTTGTGTCTACATCCTCCTTATTGAATAGTGGTTTGTCCAATTCTGAAATTTACCCACGTCCGATATTTAATCTAGAGTTGTTTTTCTTGGAAAACCGTAGGTGGGAGAGCTTGCGGGAATTGCAGTAGGAGCGACCGTCATGCTCAACATACTAATAGCCGGGTAACTATCTGCAACTCTTGTTCTGTGCTCTCTAGCTATATGCTGTTTATATTTGCATCTTGGAGTGTTCATTGAGCTTTATTGCTCCTTTAATCCTCTAGGTACCACTTTAAAACTAGACTTTCTTTCAGCCTAGTGACATACTCATCTAACAAGTAACGATTAACAATCCTTTTCTTTTTCTTTTGGCTAAACTAAATCCATGCAGTGTAAGACCTATTAAGAGGAGCGGTTTTTCATCTCATGACTTGCACCCGAAATTTATGACTAAGAGTCAAAAAGTTTATATGCATCCCATCACACTCTTTTATTACAAAGAGAGGATCTTCAATCAAGCTAATTGTTTCTTTGAGTGCTTTTCAGGCTGATGGAAAAAAGTTCCGCCTAAACGAAGATTCATGTATTAGCTAAAGTGTCTGTTTGTCCAGCTAAATGGAAGCTTTAGAAGTTACTTTAGGGCATAAAGTAAACAGCTTATTTGAAAAAAATATACTCACCTTCTTTCCCATTTATATGTACCTTAGAAAAAAAATATTAAAAAATATCCACTTAAGACCATTTTCGAATAATATTAACTTAGCACATTTTTTAAATAAGAGTTCTCAAAATATTTTACACCTACTACCAGATATAATTACTCCGTCCAAACAATGAAGTGACATAAAATGAATGAACAATCAAGGAAGTAATACATGTACAATGACAGCTTCCATAAGAATCACTAAGAAGCTTGTGAGAAAAAATAATAGCGTATTCAGCGGCCTTTCTCATAATTTGTAGTTACTGTGTTTTAGGGAGACATCTGGGGCTTCAATGAATCCAGTGAGAACCCTGGGACCAGCAGTAGCAGCAGGAAACTACAAGGCGATATGGATCTACCTGACTGCTCCAATTCTTGGCGCTCTAGTTGGAGCAGGCATTTACTCTGCCGTCAAACTGCCTGATGAAGACAGCAACAATCACGCGAAGCAAGCACTGGAACATAGTTTCAGAAGGTGATTCATAAGTAACACCATAAAACCATGATACTTGCCTGTTTTTGTAGTTGTTGTGCAGTTGTATGAATGTAAAAACATCTGGAAGGCAAGGGTGGGTTGAATAAAACAAAATCTTTCCGCTCTCTCCAAATGTACAGATTTAGAGCAAGATGGAGTATAACTTGTCAAAGAACAAATTAGAGCAAGATATAATGTCGGAGAGAGGAAAGAAACAAATGAACATTGGTGAGCTACTATTGCCAAACTTATGTGGTGTGTAGAATTGGTGAGTCTTTACTGGATTGTAAGAAGACTTCTATATAACGTGTTTCAGTTCACAGAACTAGGGCCATATGAAGTGGAATTCTTTTTCTTTTTCATCTGTCTGAAATCTTGGAGGGGTATGAAGTGCAACTGAGAGACTCGACTTTTGTTCCATGCTTTGGCTCCTACACTGTTGCTTCTTGAAAATTCCAGCCATTGTGAATAATTAGGAAAAATTGCACTGAAATAGACACAAATACGGAAGTATTATTCATCCATGAGAGTATGAAAAGAGAAAGAAGTATTGTTCATACATAAAGTACTGCCAAATTAGCACAGTGGTTCCAACTTATTATCATCTTAAAGGTTTTCCTCTCTGCAGTCCAAGCGCTGCATAACTGGAAGATAACACTGTGTATTGAGCTCTACCTTGGCATGAAACTGTTCACTCCGCACACTACTGATTTAACAACTAAATTTTCACCAACACTACTACTTTTTTACCTTTTCTAAACATGTTTCAGTATTGATCATTTACCTCAGAGAACTCTAAGGGCGATGTGCAGCACAGGGCAAAATAGATCAGAAGTTGGATGCTAACAAATAAGTTTGCCCACTCTTATTCCACTACGATCTTCAGATATTCCATAACTTTCAATTTAGCTGATAGATGTCTTGGTCATCCACAAAAGGACAATTTACTTGTTATGTCACTTGAATGCTAAATCCATGTGAAAAGCAAATTCAACTACCTACTAAATGAGGTACTGTAAAAATAGACAGAAATAAAGGCGGCCAAAATCCGCTTTCTTTGATAAGGACAACAAAGCAAGCAAAAACAAGATCCAAAGTCCTAATAACTGCAATAAAATTAACAAGTATTCTACCAAGGGTGATACACATATAACTACATAAAAATTATGATCTCAAACTCGAAGGAAAATTCAATAACGGAAGACAGAAGATTTACAGTGAAATGGTATCCAATGTGAAAGTAATATTCAAATGCAAAGTAAGTTTATATAAGAGTTGTCCCAAGATCTTAACAGAGAAAAACAAAACAATTCAACAGGGTGCCTACTGCTTACTACAAGCCACAAGGCTTTCCTAGTGGTAAGTCTACTGTTGTTATAACGTTAAGATTCAATCTTGCTGCGACTAATTTATTTTTTTAGACATCCAGTGTATTAAAGCTCTCATTATGCATGGGGTTCGAGGAGAGACCGGACCACAAGGGTCTATCTACTTCATCTGAATTACTTTTTTTCATGAGTAAATAGGTTATAAATTCTAGACTTTGTAATAAAACACCATTACGATCTCTGTCAAAGTCAATCAATTTTACTCTTTTAATTTTTTTTAATTAACAGTTAAGTCCAGTCACTCGACTAATTCCATGGGATACATGTCACTCTCACCAGCAACAAAAAATAAAACTTTTTCCGGTTCAAAAATTGAAAACATTAATAATAAGAAATTGAGCATCGGAATGTACCGGAATCGTATGATCCATTTAAACCATCTGGAGTGCTTTAGCTTGAACGGATTGATCGGTCCTCCGGCGAATGAAGGATGATTTGTATAGACATAAAACGAGAGCAGCGAGAAGAGTACCAAAGACGTCGGCAACAGCGTCCTTAGAAGATGCACCTGCTGACCTGAAAAAACCAAATTCGTCGGCGACTTCCTTAGCGGCGCCGGCGGCGAGTGAAATAATGGATCCGACCCAGATACTCCTGCGGCGGATGAAAGGATAGCGAGCCCTTTCCGCGAGAAAAGAGGAAATGATAGCAATAAAGAAGCAGAATAGGATGTGGTAGAGTTTATCAGGAGCTATCCAATCATCTCCTTCCTCCATTACCTTTTTTCCTGAATTGTTTGGGGATTGAAAAAGGAAAAGATTGCCCCATACAGGGGAGGTTTAGCTTCAGTCAAAATAAAACTTCTACTATTATAATTGGTTTTTCTTACATTGTATGCTAAAGTATTTGACAATTGACCTTGCTCGAGCGATTGAGCACCTTCATCTCGACCACTAGTCTGCTCAAAGTGATTGAGCACCTCCATTGTCGAACAGTAAGTTGAGGTCCATCATCAACCAGAGGCTAATCATCATTCCACATGAAACGTTCTAATTGGCCTTGTTGATGAACTTGGTATATGATTATTTGTATTTAAATGGACCTGAGCACCACATATTTCGGTTTTTTCTCTGCAATAGGATTTGTCCAGAAGCTTTAAACAGTTGGATAGAATCTAACGATCACTGATACAGGAAGTATTTGTCTACATAAAAATATTGGATTTCAGTTAAATGGATTTGGCTTTAAGGGATAAATAGGAAACAACACACGGAGAGAATAGTGAGATCAATGGAAGAGCAAAAAATGAATATTGTTTTAGGTAACGGTAAGTACAATTCTTCTGCCATCATACGAAAAAGTTTTAAGTGCTACATACTTTAGTGACACTATTACAAACAATGATCACAATCAAAAATAGGCCTGCTTGAATATGCTAATTCATCTTGCTGACCAGCTCATTGATGTGATCCTCACGATTGCCTGAATCGCCCCCGTCCGAAAATCGCTTTTTCTTACCCTGTAATGCCTTTTCGGGCTTGGTGAGGGTGAAAGGGCACAGAAAGCTAGTGACCTCTTTGAAATGTGGACCAACATATGCAATCTCAGTCACCAAGTCTTCTAAGCATAAAATACCATATTGACCCAATGCCTGCAAACAGTAAGTAGTTACTACACAGGAACTCCCACAAACTATAGTAAGATGATAGAGAGAGATGTGCCTCCAACAAGTTGTAAAAAGGGAAAAGAAAGGAATTAAATTCATGGTACCTGTTCGATAACTTCGTTGCTGGTTAAAGGCACTCTCTGCTTGTCAATTTTTCCAGAACCTTTCTTGTAAATTAGATCCTTGATGCTCTTGAGATTTGGATATCTTCAAAAGCATGAGGAAAACCATGAGAAATATTCTACAGCCCATAGTTTATGACAGAAGATGAATATGGAGAACCATTTTTTGAGGACAGGAGGAATACAGAGAACTGCCAAAGCAGTTTTGCCTTTACATGGTTAAAACTTAAAATTTCTGCCTAGGTGATACATAACCGCATTAATGTTCTACCAAGATCAGGCATGTTTCTAAGTAGAGACAATGACAGTTAACTGTAAAAGCAAACTTATGTGACCCTGGCGCGATATAATTTTATTACTAAGCTCCTGGTGTCATATGATGCAATATGCATATTAAAACTTTCTTCTTCCAAGTGTAATTGTCTTCAAATTGGTTAGAGCAAGGATGGTAGAGATGGATATTCATTCAGAGATAGCTGAGATTAAGTGGTTATATGATTAAATATGCCAAGGGATGGAGTACATAGACTTGATTAAGGGTCTCATTTTTCTATTTTTGCATATTCAGTAATCTAACTATCAAAGACAAGGCAAATATAGATTTTGGCATGACAAGAAAATTGCTCTCCTGTATAGGAGAAGTTAAATATGAGATGGTCCATGACTAATTACGGAATTCAAAGTAAGGTCCCTTTGGCAGCTCCAATAAGTCAGCACCAATCAATAGAACATTAAATAAAGGGGACAACATTTGTCTCCTTCCACAGAGATGGCAGTCGTGGCTATTTTTATGCTTTTTGCTAGGGCGAATGCTAGCAAGTAGATGCTGCTTAGTGCTTACACATTTACTGACAGGGTCCCATGTTGTAGAATGAGGTATTTACTAGAAATTTTGCTGAAAAGACAAACAATTATGCTAACATGCACATGCATGCATCGAAAACTACTATTGACTTGAGATTGAGTACTTTGGGGATATCCAGAAAAGTGAGTTCATCAAAAGTCGTGCAGCAAAATAGAAGAAAAGGTTACTTAAACCTACCCATATGTGACATAAGGCTCCACCTTTTGCAGAATTTCCAATATTCTCGCATCCGCCTTCACAAAGACACCACTGAAGATTTTCCGCAGTCTCAAAGTGTACAAAAGCTTTCTTGTTACTGGGTGCATATCACTTTTCCTGAAGTGAATCACAAAATATTAGGACCCAAAAGTAAGTTAACTAGCCAAAAAGTAAAGATATGAATGTAAAACCAGTACCCACCCTCCAATGCGTATGACAAAAAGGAGATTGGAATCAGACGTAGCAAATGCTCGCCTGGATCTTTTCTTACCCCTTTGTTTCATTTGGACAAGATCCATCTCCTAAAGATATTTACAACAGCTCAGATGAGAAGAATGTTGAACAAACAATATACCACAATTTTTTGAAAATGAATAATACAACACAATCTTTTGAATATGAACAATAAAAAACAATTTATAAATCAAATTATTGCAAGTCGATCTGTAGGTAAATATAAGGCAAAATTATATCCAGAGTATTGGCCTAACCCAAAATAAATAGTTGAGTCCTGGTCCCATAAATCTGAACACGTAACATATCCCTCCTCAAAACATATTTGTCCATACTGCTTCAGTAGGTGTTTAATGTTAAACTATATTTCTTCTAGTAACTGCACAATACCATCATGTCTCTTTCATAGAGCATCATTAACCGCGTGATATGGGTTGCTATCGCTGTCGGATGCAAGTCTAAATTTTTTGAGACCCTTAGAGAATGCTAGTGAGAATATTTGGCCAAAATGATTTAAATATCCAGGAAATACAAAAAGGTGCTGGTTACTTGCAAATGACTGACTACAAGGAAATTTGGAGATCATTCTGTTTAGGGACAACAAAACTAAAGGATATGTGAACCAAAGTAAATATCACACTTTAATATCAAAGCTTCACAAATGTCAGTGCCAGACACCTCAAATTCCTGACAGTAAAGGATTCTACAACAGATATAGACAATTAAGAAAGGGAAAGATTGAACAATTGCTTGATGATATAATTCATAGATAACCATACCTTATCCCTATACTCTCGAATAAACTGCTCAGGCTTCTTGATAGTGAAATTATCAGATTTAAGTTTCTTGACTCTCTGCTCTAGCTGGAGTTTTCTTCTGATTGCCCATTCTTCATTGTTCTTCCTCTTCTTTAGAATCACTTCTGGTATATAATTTAGATCCTGTGGCACCTCCTCTGCCATTGTTAGCTCTCTCTGAGAGAAATACAAAACTTTGTAAGGCGTACTAGATAAATAGATTATACAACTTCTCATACAGTAACTTTAACTCGCGGGTTGAATTCATTTATTTGACCTCGAACGTTAAAATTCACAAGAATTGATAAATATTTGATGTTATCTGATATCATTGACAGACATGTCCATAACATTGATTTCTAGAAACAATCAAAGGTAAACTTACAAGCTCTCCAAAATGTATGTGAGCAGTGCTTCTCTTTTATACGATAGTGATTGCAAACGCATACATTTTTAATGAGCTCCATGTGCATTACTATCTTAAATTTGCACTCCAAACGGCAATATGGCACCTGTTCTGTTTAGGATCTCTCCCAAAATGTTTTACCCAACCTTAAGATAAATACTTCATGTTCTCCGATTACACTGAAAAACGTGTCCATGACACTGATTTCTAGAAACACTCAAAGGAAAGACTAACCATCCGAGATTCGAAGCAATTAACATATACAAGGAAACAAGTACGCCTGCAAATTAAATAGCAAAAAATACGAAGCAGCGGTGGCCAATGCTTACTATATACGTATTCTACCATCAAAACTAAGTACGAAAACTAGAGATAAACACATAGCCAGAAAGAATTTAAGAAGAAAGGAGACTTACAAGGGGCGCCGACAAGTTCTTCGCCGGAGAGAAGCAAGTTCACACACGAGGTGCGGTGGTGAGGGGTTTAGGGTTTTGGACTGGTAAAGAGGAGAAATTTATTAGGCGATTTGGGAAATATACCTAGTCTTTACCCTCTTTATAATTCACGGGCCGGATCCAGATGGAAATTGGGCCTCATGATCTATATTCATTTGTATCCCTTTGTTGTTCATCGAAATAAATTGGGCCTTTCAATTCATTTACAAGAGAAAACCACACTACATAAAAAGGACATGGGCCGAGCCTTTTAAAAGCAATGGACCCATGTTTGGATCATTGGGCATTCATGGCCAGTCGGCCCAAATAAATTTCATATTATGGTCATTTCATAATTTGTATCATTTTGGCCAGGTAGTTCAGATATAGTTTATATACCATATTGATACAATTCATATACCAATACTGATACAGTTCGTAAAAGAAATAGAGCAGGGAATTAATGTATAAAAATTGTATCATTGTTAGAGAGAATATGCATTTTTTTAATATAATGTGCATAAAATTTGTATCATCGTTATATAAAATATGTATATGGATAAGATGCATATAAAAGTTGTATCTTTATTGTATAAAATACATATTTATATAAGATATGTATTAAATTTGTATCGGTATTGTATAAAGCTACCAGCAAATGGTTAGAAACCAAAGTTTGATTTAACTCAATCTTTTCAATTTTGTATTTCCTCCCATTTTTCTCACGATGACGCCTCATCTATTGTCGTTGTCATTGATTCCTCAGAAAATCACAAGAATTTATTATAGAAAGTACGAACTCTTTCAGTTATCGTGGTCACTGCTTAACATAACCATAACGATATCGTGTTACTTGATGTTGGAAGTCACAGGTCAACATTTTGAAATTGTGATGGTTTGACGTGAGATTCGTATAGAAATTGTTGCCCAGTTGCATGGATTTCTAAATCACCAATCTGACTCTTCCTCTTTATCTTATGTTATTGAATTTGGTCTTATCAAGGTCTAGTTCAGTTGAGGGACATTTAGTAAGACTAATGACTTGTTAGTCAAACAAAAACTATGTACTTGGGCATTTTGAGAAAGAACATAAAGTAATTACTACTAGTTCAAAATCACGTGTAAAAGAGACGGGTCATACATTAGTAACCAAAAAAAATTGGGGTCATTTTCAAATGTCAAATACTTCACTACACGTACTTGGATATATTAGAGGCCAATGAAATTAGTCATTAAACGTTTGGAGTCAACTTTTTGTCAAAAGCATGTATCCCATGAATGTCCAAGATATGTTGATCATAATCCTCCTATATAGACATGTGTTACTTTTACTGAAAGCAGCTTTTGGAGTGGACCGAAAGCCAAAAGGACAAGGGATAAAAGATTGGTCCATGAAATACTTGAATCATGGCTATCAAATAAGTGGATATCTTTTTTGAAATGGGGAAGGGATTGGGATTACTAAGTGGGAATCGAATTAATTATCATCGAAAAGTGAAAGCTCAAATAGCCAACTAACTGAAGTACTAAGGTTTCCTTTCTAATCTAATAGGTGGATATATAACACCGAATTTGAGTGGGTTAAAATGAATACTGAACTCAAAATTATATTTTGAATTTTAGAAAAAAGATATTACTAACTTGGTTTACTATTATAAGTATAAGATTTTGATCCAAATTACTGAATTCTATTGAATCGTTACTAAAACTCTAACTTCACTCATTAAAAAATGAATTGAGTTAATACGTGAGCAGGTTTATTATATTCCGGTGGGGGGAAGGCAAAAAAGTTACTACTTTCTCTTTCAATATGTTATCTTTGGTTCTCTCTTTCCCGAAACATTTGAATTGTACAAAGATACAGAGACAAAGAAATCCAACACATGAGTTGAGAGACTTTGGGTCCCAATTCTTTTTTACTTTGATTAGACAAAGCAAGCTCCTTAACCACACGCAAAATCTTTAAGAATCCTCTCATTTCAGCATTGAGACAAAAACACAAAGATGTCCATTGCCATATACTCCCCGTTCTATATTAGTTGATCTTTTTTTTTCTCATGCATGTTAAAACAATCATAAATAAGAAGATAATTTTACTAATTAACCTTTTAAGAAACTTCTTGAGAACTTTATAAATAAGTGTGAACATTTTTAAAAAAAAAAAATTAATTACAAAGATAAACTGGAAATAATATTTTCTTTATTTAGTAAGATAGACAACTAATTTGAAACAACCATATTTAATAAGATCACTAACTAATATGGGACGGAGAGGGTAGTAAGCTCTCCTTTTGGATCAGTCCCAAAAAAACCATATCATTTTTCTTCTTTTTCCTCAATCAAAGTAACCATATCTATTTTTGATTTCAAACAACTATTGTAATGATATCTTTATCTCTATAATATATGTTCATGTTATGTATATGCCTAAGACAACACTAATTTAACTCTATTGCACATTATATATTAGGAATAGAGGGCCCTTTATCTCATTTGCTTCCTATATATGCCTAGGACAACACTAATTTAACTCCATTGCACATTATATATTAGGAATAGAGGGCCCTTTATCTCATCTGCTTCTTATCTAATTGTCGGCCATTTGTTCTGCATCAAGACAATTTTCACACAAAGTAATGTACTATTACTATTTTAGATATTTTATTCAAATTATCTAGAAATTTGGTATATATAAACTACTTTCATTTTTTAAAATAAATATCATGTATAAATTATACCATGATGATTTTTTTTGTTATATATAGTATTTTAATTAAATTGATAGAGTTTAGACTCTAATATGCTAGTGCGCATATAATTATATGTATACTGTAAATTGTAATATTGGTCTTGTAAAAGTCAGATAGTGATCTCAAATCAGATGGATATAATAACTATTTGATTAATATAGTTGCGTGTGGTATGACAAGAGGAAGCAAAAGGTTGGGGTGGGGAGTTTGAGGGGGTGGGGTTAGTAATTCGTAGTTGAACACTAGAATACAAGAGAATAATGGTTCTCTTAAATGACTCCTAGAAAAAGATGATTATTAAGATATAGACAACACATTGAGAATTAGATTCATTAATCCTAAGCCTAATAACTCCATATTTGATGTCATCTCACTAGTGGAGCAACACCTAATAATTCCAAATTATAAATTCATAACAAAGACTAATAATAAAAATGGCAACTAATTATATGATATCAAATTTTAAACTACACTAATAATGCAAAAACATTATATACAGTCTAGTAGGGACAACGTACACCGCTTAGAGGTCCGTTTGATTGAAAACAAGTTATCCCATAATTACTTATTTTAAAATTAGTTATTTTAAAATTAATTATCCATAGTATCAACTTTAAGGTGAAGTCTCTCAAGCAAAGGTTCTAGGCCCCAAATTATTTACCCCCTCGCCCCTCCACCCCCACCCCCACCCCTTCTTTATACTAATTGTATGTTTATAGTTGGAATTTTTTTTTACTAAATATTGAGTATTTTTGAATATTTTCTCCGTCTCAAATTAATATTGTTGGCTCAAAAAAAAATTAACTTCACTTTAGGAATTCAAAAATAAAGTTGACAATTGTTTATAACTATACCACATTAAAAAAGATTTCTTTTTAATACTGTTCAATTCTAAAAAAAAACTAATAAATAGGGATAACTTAGAATTAAAACAATAGTTAAAGTGGCACGAAGGGAGTAGAAAAGAAAGAAATATTTCAATCAGATAAAAAGATTTTATTATTTTTCAAATGCATATATTGCTTATAGTGTTCTTATAGCAATTGCTCTGCCGGCCGGCAAAAGTTTTTAAAAGTTGAAATTGATAAAGTTTTACTTGAGGTCAACAACGTTTCAAGAGAAATTGAATGGGTTTGATGTATGTAAAAAGTTAAAATTAAAATTTAATTTATTCGGAGAAATCGATTAGAAAATAAATTTATTCATTACTTTTCATCTCAAAAAGTCATGAAACTGACTTCAAACAAAACATATATACTAAATATTTAAAAAAAAATTAAAAAAAATTAAGGCCTCATTTGAAATTTCGTTTTAGATCATCAATTATATTGAGCCGCCTCTGATTATCCACCTTTAAAGTAGATAAAAATAACACTATAATCCAAAATAACTAATCCTTCGATGAGTTATTCCATGTATTTTATTCCAATCAAATATGAGATAAACTCATCCTAACAGTAATCCCTAATTAATTATCCCTCCTCCCTTTTACCAAACCACCCCTTATGGTTTTTCAATTGTAAGTCATCATTAGCCGGAACTTTCTATTTTGCTATGACCGACTACCTACACTAGTATAATATACATAGGCTCACCTTATTTTAGTCTTTAAAATGTGTACTTTTGGTTCTTCTATTTTAGACTATTTTAAGAATATATTGTCCTAAAATAGGTGCACCAATACAACTTTAACAACCAACATGAGTTGTAGTACAGTAGATAAGGCTGCTCTATCCTTAATCAGAGGTCGAGGGTTTGATCCTAGGTATGAATAAAGCTCTATTGGGAGCGCTACCACCTTAATGGGCCTTGCAATGAGCAAACCGGATTAGTTGAGGCTCTAATACGGACACCGAACACCGAATGAAAAGCCCCAAAAAAATAAAAATACAACTTTAACAAACGCGTTAGTAATTGAATTGTGAAGTCGTTTAATAACCACTGAAAAATTGTGAATATTCACAACCAAATATGCTTAGAACGATATCACAGGACTAAAATAGGAATTACCAATAATTAAGAGATCAAAAGTGCTACTAAATCTTATATCTAAAATCCTACTTAAAATATTACTCTCTTCATCTCATTTTAATTGTGTTTTAGCTCAAAAAAGAAACTATCTCAAAAATAATTATCACTTTAGAAATTCAAGATTAAAGTTGACAATATCTTGCTTCTAACTATATCGGTTCGTGTTAATATCGTGATCAATTCTCAAAACAAAAATAAAAAAAATGTAATTGATAGATAACTTACTAAACTATATATATTATGATAATAGTGTAATAATACTTTTTCTTGAACGTTTAGAAAGGTGTGGCACTTATTCATCCTTTTGTATCCTCTTGGTACTTCTATTTTTCTCTTCTTCTTTCTATATCTAGAGGAGCTAGAAATATTAATGTGAATCAATTTACTATCTTTTTTGTTATCAATCCAATAGTTCCAATAACATTTGGCAATTAAAGGAACTTATAACTTTCTATTACACTTTTCTGCCAGAGAAATATAGGTCATGATGTACAGGGAACTTATTTTCATTATTAGAATTGTGACAGACATATCTATAAGCATGGAATATGGATATTCCTTATGTTGCATTAATTAATGACATCCAAATAGAGATATCTTTGTATCCATGAAATACATGAATGTGTCACTACTAGCTAGCAGTATAGGCTACAGACTATAGAGTACTATTATCAGTTTCAAACAAACATATAATGTAGGGTTTGGAGGTGAGGTGGTGGTGGTGGTGGGGGTCTAATTGGTGCTTGATATTCATAATTACAAATGAACAAATCAAATACTTCTGTTAGTGTACGTGTTGAATATTTGGGAGTACTGTACTCTTTTAGAATATTTCATGAACAATTATATGTGTTTAGGGGAGCATTGATGAAAGTAGTTTGCTATTAATGTACTAGGTCTCTTTCGGCCAAATAAAGTGGCCAAACTCCATGCGTTGCTTCCTTGTTTTATTTGGAAAAAGTTTGTCCCACTGTTTTTTCTCATTATTGATTATTGCTTTGGTTATGTGCCTGTTTTTAATGATATATAGTAGCTTTCTACTTAAATTTCACACTTTATGTCATCAAGGCTTATACATTTATCTGCCAGGGTAGCTGAGTTAGTACTGCAGCAGGTGTTATCTATGAGGGATGTCAAATATAAATTCTTTCTATCAACGCCTTCTCAATCGAACTCATTGCACGGGCTTGTCTAGTACAATTTACATATTTTGTGTGATTTATGAATTGCACAAGAGCATGTTTATCCGATGTATACTAAAAAACAATAGCGGTTTCTTTGAGAATCCCCAAAAAATAAAATAATTATATATTCAACTAATCATATAAGATCCTGGCATATACCTTAATTACCATAGGACTTATAATTCCTTTTTTGGTTTGGCCAATAATATATGATATATACATAATTTCTCACCAAAGATTCTAGCTATGTGCTTCTAATTTAGGTAGAGCAAATAAGGAGTGGAATTGGTAGGTATACAAAAACATATATATTGGTCGGCACTATTACTGCATCTGTAAAATAATACCTTAACGCCAATCTTCATTAACATCCTTCTTTAGTATATATAGGTACGTTTTGTTTTAAAAAAATATTTATGGTACTTGATTTAATATATAGTTTAATATCAATAAGTCAATGAATTCATGTCCTCATGATATATTATTCCAAAACTTAGATAACCCGATCATCATTGTTTAGACCAATCAAGACGTTCTATTTAAGGTTCGACCTTTGTTTTTTGTTTTTTTTTCCCTTTTGCTAGAGGAAATCAACTTATGATTATTTATGTTCTTTTTCTTCTCATTATAGCAAGACTTTGTATCCATCCTTTGTTGAAAAACTTAAGTGAAAGCAAACACCTGAATGATGGTAAAATGTAATTACGGCCAGAAATGAAAATAATTAAGAAGGTGCTAACTACAAAAATTAGGCCATTTTTCAGTTTGTAATCAAAATCATACTCCCTCCCTCCCTCCCTCCCTCATAATATTAGTTGAACACTTTTAATTTTGGACAGTGCTTAAGAAATTACTAATAAAATGATCAATTTGACTATATGCCCTTTATTCATATTAATGGACATAAAGATCATTTGTTTAAACTTTCAAAGAGTATATTAATTATAGGAGTAAAATGAGCTTTTTTTAATTAATTCTACCTTAATTTAATAAGTAATTACTCCCTCCGTTTCAAATTACCTAATTTGATTTCTCATTTTACTTGTCTTTTCTCATTAATCAAGAAGAGACAAATTTTTTTTTCATGTTTTACCCTTTGCATTAATTATTTTTTCTTCAAATTAAAATGTAAATATCATTTAATAGGGATACTATGGTAAACTAGCCATGTTATTAATTATTTTTCTTAATTAATGTGTTATCTCAATTTGGAACGGATAACTTGGGATGGAGAAATTGGGACGGAGAAAACAATTAATTTAAGATATTTATTTTTAGTAAAATAACCAAGTAATATTACACGAAAGGATTATTATAAATGCTAATTAATGTAAGGCAGTAACAGCTCTAACCGGTTTGTAGCTGTAGTTGATAGTACTTACTTTTTTTTTCCTCAATAGATTTTAAATTCTTTTCGTTCACTATTTGTGCAATTTGAAAAATTAAGAGATCAAATAACTTTTATTATTAATTATTATCACTTTGCAATATATTTTTCAAAACATTAAATTTAATATATTCAAATGGTGATATAGTAAACTTATTATTTTCTTAATTATTTCTTAAGAGTGTGCCAAATCATGAACCAAAAAATGGACGAACACAGTATTATTGATGTATTAGGAAGTTTTAGAAAGTCACGCTAAATTAGTTGCTACTTCATGCTTGTACAAAAAGTTGATTTTGCAAGTTCAAATTTAAATAAACCGTTCATGCATGAGATCATCAGTTTGAATCTTCAAAGTAGGAATAATATATGTAGCTGGTATGAAAAATATGCGTGATATATGTTGATTCATTAAAACATATCCTTTAATTATGCCTGGCTCTGAAAAGGAAAAAAATATACAGTATATATATATATATAATCAATCCCCATAAAAAGCTAAAATTCCTAATAAATACATGATGTAAAAATCACGAATAATCATTTTGCAATCCTGTAATTGAAATTTAAAATAATTAATATATTGAAATTTCAGCACATTTATTTGATTGGTCAATTGAGTAGCGATAAATTGGTGCGGCAAGGTAATTACAAATTACACTAGTATATATATATGAAAGAAGACAAGAATATACTGTATATATATGGTGGCCAAAAGGAAAGAAAACGTGGGAATAGACAAGGAAAAAAATAAAGAAACATTAAATGTGGTATATAGTGTTGTTTACAGAGTTTGTTTTCTTCATCAGTTTCTATCAAAAACTCTTCGATTAAACATGCATCTGTCTATCTGTATTATTATTGGAGTTTACTATATTAAATTCCCTTTTTGACTATCTTTTTACTATAATAAGTTTATTGTAACTGTAATGCCTCCTTCCTTACATAGTACCACAGCATTAAATTCTCAATCAATAAACATTTACTACTAGTTTCTTTCTTTCTATTAAACCCCAATTATACTCTTTCATCATTCATCATCACATAACCAACACAAAAGTGGCTCAAAGTGCAATTCCTAGTCCCACTTTCCCTCTTCTTTGATCCATTTGTGCTTCTCTCAATTGCCAAAATAAGTCCAGTCCCATAGAAAATGGAAGTTCAAGCATCAGAACAAATATCCAATAATAACCAAACTACACAAGATGATCAAGAAAATGATGATCTTTTTCTCGATCTAAGCCTCGATCACGGGCCTAAATCCAATATTATTCCAACAAGTTCATCCGATGCATCGCGAGCTGCAAGTAACAACAACAACAATAATAACAATGAATCCGAGCCTCGGATTTTTTCTTGCAACTATTGCCAGAGGAAATTTTACAGTTCACAGGCTCTAGGAGGGCATCAAAACGCGCATAAACGCGAGCGAACAATCGCAAAAAGAGGCCAAAAAATTAGCTCATCAGCAGCTTTTGGCTACGACAAGTATTCGAGCATGGCTTCTTTACCACTGCATGGATCATTCAATAGGTCTCTAGGGATCCAAGTTCACTCAATGATCCACAAGCCAACTATCAGCACTACTTTCGGAGCACCCACCTTGTATGGTCATCCTGGATGGTCAATTAGAAGGCCCATTGATCAGCAGCCGGCCGTAGGCCGGCTCGGGACAGAAAGCAACAACTGCCACGTAGCAGGAACATCTTCAGGTGGTGGTGCTGCTAGATTTGATAACATTATCCAAAAATTTCCTGTCGTGCAGGTTGATGGTATTTCACCATACAGATGGGACAGTGGTGGTGGTCCTCCTCATATTACAAAGAGTAGTAACAATCAAGATGAATTGAAGAAGCTTGACTTGTCTCTTAGACTCTAAATTATTACTCTAGTATTTTTACTAGAATTAAGTTGTATTTTTTTTTTTTCGTTTTATATTTTATTTTCAAATGTCGTACTTATATTAGGTCCATTACTGTAAATGTTCGTATGCCGTCCTGCAGACGACTAATTAAGTTAATTCTTATCGATGTGATTTCCGACAATTTAGTATAAAGATCATGCTTAAATCTTGCCTTCAATGACGGACAACCAAAATAAATATAAATATAACTAGTCATTTAATAATTGAGAGCTCAAATTTTACAAGCTGGAAATCCATGTTTTTCATAAATTCCAAAAGTCCACAAATGAAAAAAAAAAAAAATAAGTACTTACTTTTTTTTTATTCAGTGCCCGATACCCACATTGGAGCTTCTGGATTCGTGCTGGGTAAGGTCCCATTCGGGGGATAACGCTCCCTACCAAGAATTTTTTCATAACCTCTGATTAAGAGAGGAGCAATTTCATCCACCGCACCACATCGTTTGGTGGTAAATACTTGCTACTAAGTTAACTGTTTGGGCTGGATGAGATTGATATTGATTGCGTGACAAATGCACATGGGGACAAAAATGTCGTACCGTTTGATGAATTAATAACATCTATTGCTCCAAATAATCTAGCAGATTCAACGGCTGAGATGCAGTAAGCAGTTGATTGAAATAGACTATCTAATGAGGGGTTATTGTCATTAGGTAGGTGGAGGTATATGTGGAAAGTATTATAAGTTTTGTTTGTAAATGACCCTTGTCCATGCTCCTTAGGAGTATCTTTTTAATTAAGGTGATTTTAAAAACAATTTTAAGTTATTCAATCACATCATTATCTTTTCATATATTTTAATGCTGTAAAATCTTGATTGCATTGATTTCTTACCTAAGAAATCTTTTAAACAGGGTCATTGCATAATATGGTGGGACCAAAATTTAATTTGGCTTTATGATTGATTTTAAACTTAATCATGTCATTTTCTCAAAGTAATCCAACTCTAAGCAACAAACAAGGACAATTGACCTCCTCACCTCCACTTAATTTATTACTAGTACTATAATGTGTGATGTTCATGTAAAGAAAGTGTCTGCATATCTTATCTCTATCTTATTAGATAATAATGTCGAATAATAGAGACATTATTTGGCATCAATCAGGTTTCATGGAGTAGTATGTACCTTTTAATCAAAGACCTCTCAGGTTTGAGTTGTCTTTATTTAAAAATATTTTTCTTTTAACATGGACCTTTTCGATATAAATTTAAATTTAATCAAATGTATGGAAAGCAAAAAAAGAAAGGAGAGAGACATATGGCGCGTGCAAGAGGGAATCCTAAATTGTCTGTCTATGTAAGTGAGTTTGGTGGCATTACTTGGTAGTATTACACAGTTAATCAAGAAAATATGTTTCTCTGGTGTTTTTATGGCACAAAAAACGACAAATAGTTGGGAAACTTTAAAATGGACAATGTGGGGCCAAAATGTATGTATTTTCGTTGCTTGATTGATTGGTTTCGCAGCTAATGAAAGCAATTTGTACAACTTGGGACAGCTTCTCAACCACCTTCATTAAATCTCTTTTTCATCCAAAACATGAGCTTGATTGATACATTAAGGATTCGTTTCATAGAGCGTATTGAAAAATTAATGTATGTATTAGTTTAATGCGTATTATTAATACTTTATTTGGTATATTCTTTTGCCCTATGTATAACTAATGATTGCATTAGTTATACACTCTATTGGGTACTGAGGTGTGTATTATTAATACCTCAAAATCTATTAGCAACGAAATGAATCCAATGCATGCATTAATATAATTAAAGATACTATTATCCCTCAAAAAATATTTTCACATTCTTTCCAACATATATATGGTGATTGGTGGGTATTGTGTAAAAAAAAATTTTCTTTAGAAATTATGTACTTCATATTATTTTTTATATATCAAACCAAACACTGCATAAGAAAAATACAAATATAACTAATACAAGCATTATTAATACACCATATTTTACATTATTCTTATACACTCTACCAAACGACCCCTTAGTGTGTAAAAATTGTTGGGTTCAAGGTGTATGTGAATGGAAAATGGAGGAAAAAATGGTGGGAGAAGGAAGACATTAATTTAGAAAGTGTACTCCCAAATTAGAAAGTTCACTCATTTCTCTCACATTGGTGGGAGAAGAGAACTTTAAAGTGTTTATAATGAGAAACACTAATTCCATATGGATAGTGAAGTAAGAACTAGGTGATGCCTCGCGCCGTCGTCATTGAGATTTAATTTTTTAGACAAAATTTATTTGAAACTTGTTTACAAGTGAAATTTTAATCCAAAATCTGATAGTATTAATTTTCTCCAAGTGCGAGCGCATTTCGGACGCAATGCTAACCATACGCAACGCACATCACGAAGGGATGTGACCCTTTGAGAAGAGGCACACTGTTTCGCACTATAGGGTGACATGCAACCGTATACGCAGTGCATATACACGACCTGTAGCGCAGACGCAACGCATTTGCTCACTGGAAACTGCAAAACGTCACCTGTGGCCGCACGAAGTTGTTTACAAGTGAAATTTTAATTCAAAATCTGATAGTATTAATTTTCTCCAAGTGTGGGCGCATGTCGGACGCAATGCTAACGCATACGCAACGCACATCCCGAAGGGATGCGACCCTTTGAGAAGAGGCACATTGTTTCGCACTATAGGGTGACATGCGACCGCATACGCAACGCATATACACGACCTGTAGCGCAGATGCAGCGCATTTGCTCACTGGAAACAACAAAACGTCACTTGCGGCCGCACTTCGGGAGCAGGTCCAGCGCAGTCCCAACGCAGGGACGCGACTATTGCAGAAAAGGTGACTTTCAGCTGAACCAATGCATCCTTTCTGAAAGGATACACTTAAGGCTATAAATACCTGATATTTTCCTCAGGTATTGAAATCAATTTTGACAGCAAAAACTCTCTTGTTATTAACAAAAACTCTGTGTGATCATTAAACTGTTGAGTGAGTTCGTTGAATCCAACAATTTGAGATACCGCTATTGTTCGGATTGAATGCTATTTTATCCTGGGAGAAATATTCCATAACCTCGGGTACAGTGAAGGGAATTATTCCTTAAAGACACTCCGTGAAGTCGAGGGACTTAGCCTTACAAATTCTGTTTCATCTTATTTCTGAAAATTAACATACTTTTAGGATAGATTATCAGTAATCTTGTGTTGAAGGTGTTAAAGAACTTCATAGGTGTTCTTGTTTATACAAAAACTTGTGTTGTAATTAGTGTTGCATTTATACAGATTCTTGTACTCGACACACCATAAAATAACAAAAATATGTTTCGTTCAATTTATCGAAGTTTAAGCGGCTTAAGAATCTTTTTAAATTTTGTTCGATTCTTTTTGATCTGTCGAATTTGTATTTTCTTGAATTTTTGTTGATATAATGTTGTTTCAAGTCGTTTGTAGTACTATTTTATGGTAGCATTGCTCTATTAGTATTTGTTGTTCTATTACTCTCTATTGTCATTTATATCTCTATTACTACATCTTTTTCTATAATGTATTTTGTCTTGAGCCGAGGGTATATTAGAAACAATTTTTCTACCTTACCTCTGAGGTAGTAGTACATACTGCAAACATTCTACCCTACAAGACTGAAAATATACTAGGTATTGTTATTATTGAGCAACGTATAATCTAGCTCAACCTAACCGAATTTAACTTTCGAATAGAATTGAACAACGATTTATTTATCGAGTTGTCATTTTGACTGTTTAAATTAAACTGATATACGGTCTATTTGGCACCTCTAAGCATGAGCAAAGAGCCACTTTTTGACATTCCAGTTGTCAAATGAACAACTCGAGTCCCAACTATAGCCTACGAAAAACAGAACGACACGAGTAGTCTCATATTGGATTTGGACAAATCAACTTTCCTTCTCTACACACTTTGTACAGCTAGAATAGGCATACATTGTCCTACCAACATAAGATGGTGGAGGATCCTTCCATCCCTAAACTAGAAATCTCGAGTTAAGAATTTTGAAAATAAAAATAGCCCTAAAAGCGTATTTCAAAAGAATGAATCCTTCAATAAAATTGAATTCTAATATGGATATCGAACACCGGATCAAAAACCAAAAATGAAAAAGACCTATGTTGTCCTCCATTAGAAATTGATTTTCTCAAGAACCTATGCATCTTCCCAATTTTTACCTTGCAAGTCATTGTTCTTCAGGTGATGACATGAAAATAGCTTTCTTCATACGTGGGATTCATTTTCGACGTCCCATACAACCATCTAGTAAAACTAACCAACAGGAAAATTGCCAATAATTCTTTGCTAAAAATGCGTAAACAGTGAAGGAAAATACATTCGACAAACTCATGTGATGGGAGGACAAGATACCCAAATAACGTATGAGAAGAAGTCACATAAAAGGTAGGACTAAATAATCAGCAGTAACAAGCAAACACCAACCAAACTGTTCAAGCAAATGTTGTTTACTCTTTAGAAGAAAGGTATTAGTACAAATTTTAGAGATAACTAATCTAGAAATTAATTTTAAGATGAGTTTATTCCATATTTAGTTAGGATAAAATTGCTCGGTATTAGTTATCCCGAGATTGTAGTGTTATCTTTATCTATATTGAGGGTGGAATCACAAATAACAACCGTAAAATAACTTGTTCCCCAACCAAACGGCCCCTAGAGTCATGTCATTTTACTGAGAGTGCTCTTCCCTCTTGTTTGGTAGGTAAAGAAACTATTGAAGAAAACTAGAATTCCATTTCCTCTTTCCCTTTCCATGTGCCTTTCATGGAGAATCTGCTAGTTTACCAGACAATGTGGTATGACCCGTAAGATAATGCTACTAATTGTCTCAGATGTTGCTTTCCCTTCCAAAAGCAACTCCCACCCATGAAGATAACAATTAGACTAGGAAAGCAACAGCGTTGGACTACTTAATTCAACTACTGATACAGCACAAAATTCCAAAAGGTACTCCATGTTCACTATTACTTATCGACAACGGACTTTGCACCCTCCATAAGAAAATAATAAATGAAATGCATGTTTTATCATAATATCCATATTAATTGGTTTATAATTTTTGATGGACTCAACTACTCGGCAAGTGATCTGGAATTAGCAGGTAATATTAAGGTTAAAATAGGAAAAAAAAAATATTGTTCTCTTGATATGCTAAAGTGGACAAGTAAAATGATAAAAAAGTGAACACAGAGGGATACATATTCAAGACTGGCTGTCCATCATAACGCAACAGAAGCTTCCGCTATTACGAAGCTTTGACCATTTTAAACCATGAAATTCAACATACAGCAAAGGTGTAGGTAGTGGTAGAAACATGATGTGTGTAGGAACAAGCAATACTACCAGGAAAAAGATGAACAATTCCATCTTACCCACTGCTGGATATGGATTAGATCATCAAAAAGTCTTTTATCAGCTGTTGAACCAATGAGTAGGGCCTAATTCACTGTGAATGGGACGCGGCAAAACAGTAAGAAATATCTGAAGTAGAATCACAACCTAAACTTACAAACAAAATAAGGCCTCTTCTACATATAGCTGTAAGTACATCAACACACCTTTAAGTATTACGCTACTAGACACTTCACAAACTTCCCGGGACGCACGGACTTAGGCTCTGATACCACGTTCGTCATGTCCTACACCTTGGTGGGGCGGACCGACACTCAGTACCTTTACCTTGACCAAGCAGTCCAGCTCTACATAAATATAAGGGCATACCATAATTTACGAACATACGTGAAAGAGAGAACATAGGACACAAATCTAATAATAAATACATCTTTCATAAATAGAAAATTCTTTAGTTCAAGGACCACAAGGGGCTGCATATAATAGACCCTTGTGGTCCTGCCCTTCACCAGACCCCACACATTGTGGAGCTTTAATGCACCGGGCTGTCCTTTTTTTTCAGTTCAAGGACATAAGTCTAGCAAAAACTAAAGTGAAGTTGAGCCAAAACATATTACATGCATGACATGAATAACATAGATCAATGAAGCTTCTCAGGCATGATATGGACAGTAGAAGGGTTCTAAATAAAAGCACAATAGTGTTTGTTTTTCAATAAGAATTCTAAAAAAAGAGAGTTGACATAGACAGAAATAGTTACAATACCTACTACATTATCTTACAAATACACAACACAAACATGAGTGCAAGAGTCCACTAAAACAAGCACCCAAAGTCAGATGAAGACAAGTGTTATGTAACATACCTAATCTTCTCAATCAAGGAAAAGACAGTCTATCTGACTAGATAAATATCAGTGAGAAATTATGATAGTATATCTTAATGCATCTTCAGTCAATGCTGACATCTACCACCAATAAAAGTTAAAAGCATCTTTGGTTATACCAAGTTACTAACAGACAGTAAAGTCGGAAGACAGCTGGAAGGAAGCACTTATGCGGCATCACAAAATATTTGATTGAAGATGTTCGGTAATTGTCGCATAAACTGTGAAAGTCTACACCAAGAAATTCAGAAAAGCAGCAAAACAATTTCCCGAAAAAAAATAACAAAAGAGGACGGACATACAAAAATAAGATGGTGTAACCAAATATAATTTACCTTTAACTGGATGGTTGGTTCTTGAAACAGTAAGAAACAACGCCCATATCAACGCCCATATCAGGACATGGTTACAATGAAAACTCCGCGAGTCGAAAGAGGACGCTTGCTCAAAATTGAACAAGCTAAATTGCTATTGCTACTGAAGTAGATAAAAAATACACAGTACGATGTTGTTCCTTACAAATTTGACATTACTGTAAACTCTCTATGCACCAACAAAATCTGTGTAAAAGGTCAACGTATAGCAGCTTGAAAAGTTCAAGTAAAAGTGTGTGGCAGAGAGGTTGAGGTAAAGGAGAGACCTATTATGCCAAATGCATAGACTTCATAGCAAAGCCCAGGTGTACACTTTGCTAAGATGCAGCCCAAATTTGTGATTGAAGAATGGGTGATGATTTTTGATCTTCACAGAGTACAACTAATCAGTAATGTTACTGCACGACTTCTTGGTAAGGCTGATTTGTTCCTGATATAGTAGGAAACCTTGACAAGACAAATAAATTAGTATGGACAGAATTCCAATTGAGCTAAAAAGTGTTTCTTTCACATTCTAAACCTGCAAGTAAAACTTCTCACAGGCAATGACATCAAAAGCATGGTCCGCAAGCAAGTCAGCAAGACAGCACTCGTAAGAGAAATGCAACCACTATCTCTATTTCCGCTCTATGAACGCTTTGGCCTTCTCCATCCAGCGAATAAACTCAAGCTTATCTTTGTTCTTCATGTATTGATGTAAAAATACACATAGTTCATCGTTTATTCCCCTGGTCTCTAGGAAATCATATAAAGAATTCTGCAGCTCATCATCCAATTCCCTGCAAATTACAAGTTGAAAAAGAAGACCAACCAAACTATTAGGTGAAACTGCCATCGCTAGCAATGGGAGTCCATCAGTCGCACAAAGAAGAAAAGACAAAGAGAATATAGATGAAGAACTGGGAGTACAATCACCAAACCAAAATCTATCAGAACTAAAGGATGACTCCTGCAAAGTTTCGAACTTAATTATTCATAATTAAAACAACACAGGAATGATTTAAAATCATGGCAGTACAAGAATTGAGGAAATTTTGGAATGTTCAGTTCACACATTTCCCAATCCTGAAGTTCTTAATAACCACATAAGCAAACTCAGCAGAAAAATTCTAAATAAGAAAGCTAAGTAAGCTAGGTGGAGATTAAGGAATCAAATCAGAGATACATACTTAAATGGAGGGCCTACATAAGGCTGATCCACTATGCCATTCTGTCCACGCATGTAAACTTTACAAATCTCAACGCTGTTTGGCCATGCAGAACAAACAAACTCGAGCACATCATTGCCTTCTCCTTTGTGAACATTGACAATCATAGTCATGTGAAGTAGCACGTCATCTGCTGCAGATACATCGCCACCTTTTTTAACAGGAATAGATGCATCAAACATGGTAACTTCAACTTTAATATCTTCATTCTCTCCAAATTTTTTGTTTAATTTAATCCATTGCTCTCCAGGCCGTTCATCAATGGTAAATGAATCAAATTTTGCGATAGGCTGCAATTCAGTAATTCCCATTTAATTTTAAATAGAAAAAAAAAATGCAAGAATTAGCAATAGAGACACTGCTGACTCACACTATTCAATACGTGAAAACATATGCAACGGCAAGCCAAATAATAAATAACTTAATTCAGAAATTCCCTTTGGCAACACGAATAACATGGAATAGGCACACCACATGTGTATCGATACATCAGAGCATATAGATGAAGCAGATACAAGATAATTACTTGTTAAAGTCAGTCCACATTACATTATCAGCAAGAATACACATCTCTGTAGCTTTACAAATTTCTGTTTTAGCATTTTTACTGTTAACTAGGTCAAAGCATATTCTGTAACGTATGTAGATTGTAGATTATACTACAAAATAGGGTGTGGTAGCAGCTAGAGCCACACACAAACCTGATTTTTTAATGCAAGGTTGTATTATATATATATTTTGTTGCGTAATTGTATTAATTGATAGATATGTATGTCTCAACTTCTCAGTGACCCCATAATTATATGTCTCGAATGCTTCAGAGTTCATATCATATGATGACATTACTTTGCTATCAAACATATCCAATGCGAAGCTTAAGTTCAAGACTCTTCATTTATTACTTTTAGTAAAAAAAATAAAAAAATCCAAGATCTTCTTGTCCTTGTCTTAATTTCAAGAGTAAATAAACATTCTCGTTTTGGTTCAGAGAATCGGTTTATCATATCAATGGTTTGGAACAGATCACTGCTTTTAATCGAGACGAGGAAATTGGATTGAGATCATAGGTGGTAACAAAGTTCATTAATGCAGCTTACTCTTCTCTTTAAGTAACTCACCTGCTGCTAGTTTCCTCACAACACGGTGCACAAAAAAAAGCATAAGCCTACTTTAAGAAAGAACGAAAATCTATTAAGGCATTCCAAAATACCAGTCGTACCTTCAGAAAATGATAAAGATCATCAAAGTTCAGCCTAAACATGAAATCTCTACATATATTCCTGACAACTCCAAGAAGCAAAAAGAACATGGGGTTCGACAAGGTTCATCTTTTTTCATGGTTAAGAGGGTATAACATGGAACAACGAATTCCAATCAGCCAAAGTCCAATATATTGATAAGATTCAATTGTATGCTCAAACATTGGCAAAAAGGGGCTACTTGAAGTAAACAAGAGCAACTAATAAGCTAGGCCACCATCATAAATCAGCTAAATGTGCAACCACACTTGATGAGCTCCTCTTCTGTTTACTAGCTTCTCTCCATGAGACTATGTATGTTCAGGATTCATATAAATAATTCAACTTGCTAGGAATTGAGACATAGGTGCAGTAGCAGGCGCAAGAGTCGCTTTCCCAATGGTTCACTCAGGTACAACAACAGGGAAAACATACCCAGTATAGTCCCCAAGGACGGACCTCGGTACAAATATTTGGTGCTCCAGCACACATTATATGTGGCGCAGATTAGGTATAACTATATGAGAAATGTACAAAAATTGATATATGTGGTCAGGCTCTTCCCTGGACCCTGCATATAGAGAGCTTTAATCCACTGGACTGCCCCTTCCTCCTTTTTTTTTTTTTTAAAAAAAAATTGATATAGAATGGAAAAAAAGCACCGTTAAAATCAAGAACATAGCTAGGTGCTTTGGTTTCCTAGTGGAACCTTAAAGCTTTAGGAGTCAGTATGTATGTTCGAACCTCCCTGAGCACCCACGACCCCTAGGTCCGCCACTAGTAGTCCCACAAGTGGGGTCTGGGTAGAGTAGTGTGTATGCAACCTTACCTCTAACTTGCTAAGCTAGACACTAGACATCTCATCCAGTTACTCACCAAATTTTGTAGAAAATCTCAGTACTTTAGTAATTACCTCATAGTCCAAAACAAGGATGAAACAATAAATAAAGAGGAATGAGAAATTGGGGATACCTGAGTTGGAGGAGAACGTTCAAGCTCATAGCGAATTTCGTAGCGTAGGAGTCTGAGAATGTTCTCTTCAAATGCTTCCCTACGCATCTCCGACATGTAATTTCTATTCAAATTGTTGAATATGAATGGATGCGTTTTCTGCTGCTGAAGAAGAAAAACCCTATTGGCTATTCCACCTAATGGTCTAACTAATCGACGAGCCATTGCCATTGCCATTGATGAATGAATACCAAAGGGCGTAAGGAGGGTTTAACAAGAGAATCTTTGGTCTTTCTACCATTTTTTTCATTTTTATCTAAGTCACTCTATTGGGCTGAACCTGGAAATGTCTCATGGGCCCAATGGGGTAATGTTACCTTTTTTCGTTCTGCTATTTCTCTCAACTTGGAAAATTATACACTCGTACATAAATAAATACTCAAACTTTTACTTCAAAGTTGTAATATTGATAATACACATCTAGATATCTTAATTTGAAATCAGTTGGGAAGTAGATACTCTAACGCGTCCCTACTATATCTCGGCGACGTCTAATGCTAACGTAACATATAAATTTTGAAGGTGTCGATATGATTTTTTTGTTTATTTTTTTGAGAAGAATGTCTATATGGCTATTTTATAAATTGGGCACCTCAACACACAGTAAAGACAGTTGAATTTTCTAGATGCGCATTCTCAAAGTTTGAGTCTTTACTTGCCATTGAGATCAAATTTGGGTTTGTGTTTGTTTATCTATTATGTCTTAACGCCTATGAGCCACTTACGTGCATGGCTAGATGGATTGAATCCATGCACGCGTTTAGTTAAATCAATATACTTAAATTGTATGAGTTCCGGCTATATTTGGTTAAAGGATTTATTTTTTCAAAAAATAATAAATAAATAGAAGTTAAGAGGTCTTAACCATTTATCAACAACAGAATGTTAGTACTGTCAAATGTCTGATGCTTTAAAATTAGCTTTTCCGCTTAGGAAACCTGCAACAACCTGGAAGCAAGCATTCCTACAAATGTTAAATCTTCCAATTTATCTTCTGATACACATCGATTTGAAATTATATTAATAATGAAGCGTCAGCTCTTCAAAGCATTGGCTTTTCCTATTCTGCAAAACCATGCATGCATTTGGACTCTTCAAAAGGCTTGACATTTACATAAAAGTAATTTTTCAGACAGCTGGAAGGAAAGCACTTATACGGGCGGCATATGTAATGAGCCAATGTCCCACATTGGAGAGAAATGCTAGCCAATGAGCTCTTTCACCTATTAGACTAGTCTTTTGGGTTGAGTTCTCCCGTTTGGTTTATAACATTGGTCTTTTCATTGAGAGTCCCATGCGTGGGGGCCGTGACTCGGACCCAAGGGGTGCCAGCCATGACTCGGAGTGGTGGCCTGGACCCGAGGGGTGCCAGCCGTGACCAACGAGGAACAAACCACGTGTGGAGCCGCGTCTCGGAGGGGTGACCTGTGTGCCAGTAGTGGTGGCCTGGACCCAAGAGAGGTGCCAGCAGTGACCAACTGGGCATAGCCGTGACCAACGAGGTCGTTGGTTCTCAAGCGGAGTCGATTGTAATGAACCAATGTCCCACATTGAAAAAAAAGAGAAATGCGAAGGGGCTTATAAGCCAATGGGTTCTCCCACCTACTAGGCTAGTCTTTTGGGTTGGGCTCTCCCGTTTGGTTTATAACATTGGTGCTTTCACTGAAAGTTTCATGCGTGGTGGCCTGGACCCGAGGGGTTGCCAGTCGTGGCCAACTGGGCATAGCCGTGACCAACGAGGAACAAACCACATGTGGAGCCGCGTCTCGGAGGGGTGACCTGTGTGCTAGTAGTGGTGGCCTGGATCCAAGAGAGGTGCCAGCAGTGACCAATTAGGAATAGCCGTGACCAACGAGGAACAAACCACGTGTCATGACTCGGAGTGGTGGCCTGGACCTGAGTGGTGCCAGCCGTGACCAACGAAGAGCCCGTGACTCGGAGTGGTGGTGGCCTGGACCGAGGTGTTGCCAGCCGTGACCAACGAGGTGCTAATAGTGGTGGCCTGGATCCAAGAGAGGTGCCAGCAGTGACCAATTGGGCATAGCCGTGACCAACGAGGAACAAACCACGTGTCATGACTCGGAGTGGTGGCCTGGACCCGAGTGGTGCCAGCCGTGACCAACGAAGAGCCCGTGACTCGGAGTGGTGGCCTGGACCGAGGTGTTGCCAGCCGTGACCAATTGCATAGCCGTGACCAACGAGGAACAAACCAAGCGTGGAGCCGCGTCTTGGAGTGGTGGCCTGGACCCAAGAGGGGTGCCAGCCGTGACCAACGAGGTCTTTAGTTCTCAAGCAAAGGCGATTGTAATGAACCAATGTCCCACATTGGAAAAAAAGAGAAATGCTAAGGGGGTTATAAGCCAATGGGCTCTCCCACCTATTAGATTAGTCTTTTGGGTTGGGCTCTCCCGTTTGGTTTATAACAGCATAACAAAATATTTGATTGAAGATGTTCAGAAACTGTCACATAAAATGTGAAAGTCTACACCAAGAAATTCAGAAAAGCAGCAAAATGATTTCTCTCCGCAAGCAAGTCAGCAAGACAACACTCACAGGAGAAATGCAACCGCTATCTCTATTTCCTTTCCATGAATGCACATCATCTGCTGCAGATACATTACCACTTTTTTTAACGGGAATAGATGCATCAAACATGGTAGCTTCAACTTTAATTTCTTCATTCTCTCCCAACTTCTTGTTTAATGTAATCCATTGCTCTCTAGGCCTTTCATCAATGGTAAATAAATCAAATTTTGCGATAGGCTGCAATTCAGTAATTGCAAAAATTAGCAATAGGAGACATTGCTGATTCACACTATTCAATGTATGAAAACATAAGCATCGGCTAGCCAAATAATAAATAACATAGTTCAGAAACTCCCTTCTGCACCATGAATAACTTGGAATGGGTATACCACGTGTTGTATTGATACATCAGAACATACAGATAAAGCAGATACAAGATAATTTACTTGTTAAAGTTAGCCCACATTACATGTATCAGCCAAGAATACACATCTCTGTCGCTTTACAAATTTCTGTTTTAGCATTTTTAATGTTAACTAGGTCAAAGCATATTCTGTAACATATGTAGATACTAGTAGCTTATACTACAAAACGGGGTGCAGTAGCAACATGAGCCACACACAAACCTGATCTTTTAATGCAAGGTTGTGTTATATATATTTTGATGGGCAATTGCGTTAATTGATACACATGTATGCCTCATCTTATCAGATACACCATATTTATATGTCTCGAATGCTTTAGAGTTCAGATCATATGATGACACTACTTTGCTATCAAACATATCCAATGCAAAGCTTAAGTTCAAGACTCTTCATTTATTACTTTTAGCAAAAAAAAAAATACAAAAATCTAAGATTTTCTTGTCCTTGTCTTTGTCTTAATTTCAAGAGTAAATGAACATTCTCGTTTTGGTTTACAGAATCGTCTTATCACAGCAATGATTTGGAACAGACCACTGCTTTTAATGGAGACAAGAGGAAATTGAATTGAGATCACAGCTGGTGACGAAGTTCATTAATGCAGCTTACTCTTCTCTTGAAGTAACTCACCTCCTATTAGTTTCCTCACAACAAGCTGTACAACAAAAAGTGCAACCCTACTTTAAGAAAGAGCGAAAATCTATTAGGCCTTCACAAACAGTGGCGGAGCCACAGCCAATAAAGGGTGGTCGGATGAACACCCTTCGTTGGAAAATTTTTTCGAGTATATAGGTTAAATATAGATATTTGTGGTTATTTACATGTTGTTGCAAACCCTTGACAAGCTAGAGAAGCATAGTCCAGTGGTCAAGAGTGTGCATTTCCGCATCAACAACCCGGATTTGAACCTTGACAGGTGCAGCAGTGCTTTATTTTCTTTGTTTTTTAAACAGTTCTTTGCCCAAGGAAAAATATGAACACCCTTAACCAAAAGTTCCGCTCCGCCACTGTAATCACAAATACTGGTCGTACCTTCAGAAAATGATAATGATCATCAAACTTCAGCCTAAACATGGAATCTCTACATCTTCTTGACAACTCCCAGAAGCAAAAAGAAGAACGTGGGGTTTGACAAGGTTCATCCTTTTTCATGGTTAAGAGGGCATAACATGGAACAGTTAATTCTAATCAGAAAAAACTAATAAATTGGTAAGATTCAATTGCCTGCTCAAACATTGGCAGAAAGGGACTACTTGAAGTACACAAAAGGAACTAATAAGCTAGGCCACCATCATAAATCAACCTACTGTGCAACCACACTTTATAAGCTCCTCTTCTGTTTACTAGCTTCTCTCCATGAGCCTATGTATTTCAGGATTCATATAAATAATTCAACTTGCTAGGAATTGAGACGTAGGTGCAGTAGCAGGCACAAGAGTCGCTTTCCCAACGGCTCACTCGGGTACAACAACATACCCAGTGTAGTTACCAGGGCCGGAACTTGGTACAAATATTTGGTGCTCCGGGCACGCATTAAATTCGACGCAGATTAGGCATAACTATATATACGAAATGTACAAAAATTGATATACGTGGTCGGTCCTTCCGTGAACCCTGAGCATACCAGGAGCTTTAATCCACCTGACTGCCCCTTCTTCTTTTTTTTTTTTTTTTTTTTTTTTAAATATAAACTGATATAAAATGGAAAAAAGCACCAAGAATATAGCTGGGTGCTTTGGTTTCCAAGCGAAACCTTACAGCTTTAGGTGTCAATATGTGTGTGTTTGAACCTTCCTGAGCAACCACGAGCTCTGAAGTAATTACTACCTCATACTACTCCAAAAACAAGGAAGAGACAGTAATTAACAGGGAATGAGAAATTAGGGTACCTTATATGGACGATTTATATACATCTCTAGGTGCATTAAGAGATGGACGAGCCTGAGAATGTTCTCTTCAAATGCTTCCCTACGCATCTCCGACATATAATTTCTATTCAAATTGTTGAATATGAATGGATGCGTTTTCTGCTGCTGAAGAAGGAAAACCCTATTGGCTATTACACCTAAAGCCCCGTTTGAAAAGGATTAAAAAAAATTACTTTTTAACTTGAGTTATTAAAAATTTAAAATAAGTGTTTTTAATTAAGCAGGATAAAAGTGTTGAAACTGAAAAGAAAAATTGTTGATGTGTTTGGTAAATAAATTTTGTCAATCATTTTTTGTTGTCAAAATGAATTAAATATCTTTAAAGTTGTTAACACATAATAACGTGAATTATTTATGATTTTTAATTCTAATACTTCAAAAATAATTTTTATTTAAATACACTTTCAATATAAAGTGATTATGCCAGGTCAATTTATAAATATAAGTTACTTTTTTTATTTTTAAATATTAAAAAATAAAAATTTTAAGATATTTTTTATATAAATATAGTATTATATTATAATATTGCAAGCTTATAAATAACATAAAATTTTTAGGAATGAAACAAGCTATTAAAAAGAATCAATTTTTAAAATTTAAATAACAAGCAGAGATTCTATATGAACGGATAGAGAAGAACTTACCACTCGATTTGACGATAAAATTTTTAAGTGTTTTCTTATGTATTATGTAATAATGGATTATCTGAAAATAAAGAAAAAAGATGAAGAGAAATCTAGAGGGAAAAGATGAAAAAAAAACCGCAAAGAAAAATTAATAAGGGTTACAAAGTTTAGGATATTATTGGAATTAAAATAAAATATAAGGAATAAAAAGGTAAATATTTTGGTCAAACCTAAAAAATTTTAATCTAAATAGTAAAAGGGGGTATTTAGTTTCTCAATTTTTACTTTTTTTAATTCATTTTTAATTTTTTTAAGCTCTTTTTAATTTTACCAAACACCTAAAAAAGTTTAAAAAAAAATTATTAATATTATAAATGTATTTACATTATAGTGAATGTCTATCAAGATCTACTTTAATATTTATTAGGATTTGAAGCATCCATCTTTTACTCAGATTAGGAATGTCTATCGATATCTATCAAGATCTACTTTAATATCTATTAGGATTTGAAGCACCCATCTTTTACTCAGACTAGGAGTAAATTTCCCTAAGAGTAAATTTCCATTATAAATAGAGGAGTAAATTTCCCGAGTAAATTTTTCTTATAGAGGGATTTTGTTCATTTTATTTACAATTTTATGATATCTCGTCTCTTAAGAAAATAAATAAGAATCACTCTCTCTATTTTCTCTTTACTGTTGTTCTTTATTCTTTCTTGTTTTATAACACGTTATTCTTTCTTGTTTTATAATACGTTATCAGCTCGAGTCTCTATTATTTAACACAAATATTTTGAAAAGATCAAAGGTACGTTCCTCTTAACCACGGATGGGTGTGATGATAATGATTATTGAACTAATGTTAGAATTCTAGTTATAAGGGACTATCTTCTGTTTATGTGTTGAGATTTAGAAAAAAAACAAAAATTACTTACTTGTTATAGGTGTGATTCTCCACCATATATTATCAATATATGGTTTAGTAAACTTCTGAATTGAGCCACAAATAGTACTGCCATCAATATTACTGCATAATATATTTACATTAATCCTTTAAAAAGGAGGCTTGTAGCATTATTGAGTTGTATTAGTATGTGTCAAACGGTAAGGTCCGCAATACAGGTAAAGATATCCTTTTTACTTGTTCTTAATTTTATATTCTTATCATTAATTGTTAGTAACTTACCAGATCTCATTAAGTATGTTTTATGTGAAATACTGTAATTTATATTTTTGGGATTTATCTTACTAATCTTTTTTTTTTATTTTGTCCTACTCAATTTTGACGAGTTTAAATATATTGGACATCAAGAATTTGTCACTAAATTAATATAATTCTATTGGACTTTTGGGATTTGAGGAAATATAATTGGTTTGGAACCATTTATGTTTTAAATTTATTCCTCAAGAACAATATTATCAAAAGAGATGATAATATGTTGAGTTCAAGTCCCTTTGATTTATGCCTAAGACGCCTATTTATATGGGTAAGACATTGAGTTTGAATCTCAATGCACCATATTGATGATATTATGATGGCTAAGGTAAAATAATGAGTATTTGGTGAAACATGTCCCATTAAATATGCTCCATTCCTTGAATTGAATGTGGTAGAAATAAATCATATATATGCCTCAATTTGCTTTTTTAGTAGCTATCAGAATTTGATACGCTTAAGGCATGATTATATTCTATTCCTGAGGAATGAGAAGCTTATTAATGCAAACATGCATTTGATTGTGATGGTATCACAACTCACCTCCGAAAGAGTCTGAATAATCGAAAGAGGCTGAATAATTGAGAAAAGTTATTTTGATATCTACCTCTGAAGTAGTAAATCTGAAATTTATTCATGTAAGAGTAAATCTAAAATTTACTAAAGAATAAAGGTATATGTCATGGTAAACTTGGAGTTTACTAGTATAAAAGTTCATAAATTGATATGAACGATTGCGACATCCCAAAGATGTACATATTTTGTATGTAACATATATTGAAGAATTAGAAAATTCTTCATTACTTTTAATATTGCTTGTTCTCATGATAAGTTGGTTGGACCAACTAATAATGGGATTGAATTCCTTAAATCTGAAAAGTATAAAAGGTGAATATGGGCCTGTTTACCAGTCATGTGATCTATTAAGATGCATCAATATAAGATAATCACATGTGCATTTATTGTCAACCTATAGTTTGACATTCATAAAGTTGCTTGCTCAATAAAATTGAGTTAAGAGCAAAATTTTCAGATTGTGCAATTAAGACAATTCATCTTGATGATCATGGTTTAGCATCGAATGCCCTCAATAAATAGTTAAACCATTGAGAACAAAAGCTCCATGTGTTGGTTTGAAATATTATATACAAAAGTACTTTATGCATCAAACCAATAAATTATGATTAGTTCCCCATCAAAGTGGTTCTAAGTCAGGAATCACACGTTATCCATCTAATAGTTAATGTGCGGTATACGATTAATGAATATACCATGATGCATAAAGATAGATTCCTCAAAGAAGATGGAGGATGTATGTTAGTTTCCTAACATAAGGGGGATATTTATAAGCAGCTATGAAATATGTTCGGAATTATCATAAGATCCTCATTCATAAGATCCTCATTCATAAGATCCTCATTCATAAGATAATTCAACTCATATGCCGAAAGCATCTCATATTTAAGTTGCAAGTGCTCCTATTTTGTGTCCTTGAAGGATAAAGTCTATGCATGCATAAAACATGGTAGACAAATCGATTCCAAAGGAAAAAGGAGCAAATAATCATAATAAGAAGACAATGAGCTCTTGAAGAGCCTACGACATAACACTTCATGAAACCTTATGAGAGGTTCATGTATCTAAAAATAATGAAGTGATGAGATCTCAAAATGTTATGTCGCATTGTGACCCGATACAAAATGATATATCATCAATATCTTTGACACAATATTGATGCAATATTATGAAAGATTACGAGGATCTGAATTCTACGTTTATTTAAGCATGCTGACGTAGAAACATTTATCAAGTGACGTGAAAGGGTGCATTTTGGTAAGCGTAAAACTTATTTGATTTGCAATCCAGACACTTGAAGATGTCACTCATGAAATGTTGAATATTGTCACTTAACAAAACTTATGTGTGAACTTTTAAGGATTCAAACTGCTTGAAGCATATAAAAGTTTCTGGGAAACTTATTTATAATCCTTATATTGTATAAGCTTATTGCTTGAACATCATTGAAATACTTGGAGAGTTTTCAAAGTAATAGATTATTTGCTGAAATTCAAAATATATCGAATTGGATTGGTTATGAAGTACCATATCTTAGTGCAATTGATGCACTCATGTACCTTGCAAATACTACAAGGCCTATAGCCTTTTCAGTCAATTTGTTAGCAAGGTATATTTCTGCTCCTACTATGAGACATCAAAATGGGATAAAACACATGAGCTTGTTTTATTCTAAAGATTGCAGTCCCGATCTTATTGGTCATGCTGATGTTGGGTACCTATCTGATCCGCATTAAGCTCGGTCTCAAATAGGCTATGTGTTCATATGTAGTAGTACTGCCATATCTTGGAGATATACTGTCACCCCTCAAATCCTATTGGGGCGGATTGACACCCGTCACTGAGGAGGCCCGGGAGAACCAGCTCATAACCTTATACTTTCCATGCATACCTCTATGACAACCCGAAATTCAGACAGCATCATGTCGCATATAAAAGGAAATAATCACCTGTATAAGCTCGAGCACACATATATATGTATATACAATACTTGGCCGTTGGAGCCATCATTTCTATTAACAAAACACCACCTTGACTGTACATTAGGTCTACCAAGCCTCTAGACAATACACAGAGTTTAACTAAGGTCCGGACACACCCCGCCGTATAACTAACTTCTATACAATATCAAAAGTGACTGGATATGACACGGAAAGCCCCAAAGCAAACTGGAGCTCACCAAAAGCAGCTAGATATCCTGGCTCCTACTTGTGCGGTGTATGAGCTGAGGTACCGGTGCCTGCAGCATAAAATGTAGGTCCCCCGTGGGGGACGTCAGTACGAAATATGTACTGAGTATGTAAAGCTGTAGATAATCACATATGATATAGGAGCTCAATAGAAATCAGAAATAAGTGAATAAATCGTAATAAGAGTGGACCACACTTACTAGAACTTGTGACAACCTGTACATTGTATTTATTCAATCACTTTACCTTCGTTCTTATCATCTTTGTAATCATTATTGTACTGTACTGTGACCATTAGGCTGCCTCCAGTACATATCAACTGGGATCGACCCATGATAGGCTTATGCCCCTGGGATATCACCCATAAACACATAAATAGGGATCGACCCATGATAGGCTTATGCCCCTGGGATACGACCCGATAAGAAAGAACTTTCATCACTTAGTTCAATTAATTTTTGAGATTATTATTTCGGTCGCCACCACATTTTTGATACTTTGAAACAATGATACATCAATAAGAGACATATAAATAGACCATCAATGCAATAACAACGAAGTAAGAACTCATTGGCACATCAATGAAGTGTTTTAGAGTGATCAATGCCATAACAATGAAGTAGGAACTTATTGGTATATCAATGAAACGTTTTGGAGTCATTAATAGCACATGGATCTTGTTTGAGTAACCGGATACCTTTTGACATTCATTAGTGCAATAAAATATTTGGAAAACAAGTAAGTATTGGAATGCCTTGACATCTTGTAGGGTGGAAACAAGTTCATTGGTAACGTAGGACATCATACAAAACCATTATGGATCACATGTTACTGAATAACTTTGGAAACTTTCTTAATAGAACAATTGTTCACTTTCATGCCAAAGATATGGTATACAGTATGCTTTACATACCTGACTGTCAACCTTCAATACTAGTCCCAAATGAACTTCTCGTCTTTTCGGATTACTTATCTACAATGAACATATATAGCAATCTAGTATTAGCGACCAAATGTCATAATTCAATTATTTGAATTCACAAAACTAGTGGTTAAGTAGTAAGCCTTAATTACACCATAAAGGGTGTCACTTTAACCCTCTTATACTCCAATTACATTCACACGCCATGCATATTCATACAACATCCTCCAATATCAAGTTTGGATTCATTTATCCTTCCAACCAATCCATTAAACCAAATTGAGCCATAGACATAAATAATCATCAATTCAATAGTATATCACTATATCCACCTTCCATAACTCAATTACCATATCTACCTTCCACAATTCAATACAACCAAACCATGCAAAATAGTCCATAGCCCTATTTTCATCACCTTTCAATAACAACCAATACATATAATCCTCTATCACACATATACATATGGAAAAGAACAAAGGCAAACAATATTCATACATTAGAATTCACCTCTTGATTATGCAATCCTGTTTACACAAATAATAGGTGCCGTTCAAAGCTCTCGAGATGACAAACACAGTTATCGGATTACTTTGGAATTTCTACGGTTAAATCAAGAGTAATTTAAAGGTCAAATTTGGCTAGGGTTTGTTCTTTCTCAATGATTGATGATGAAAATGAGTTTTTGAACTCATATACATGTATATATACACATATTTCCGTCCATAATATAATAGGAAATGACCAAAATGCCTTTAAAATTTAAATAATGTCAAATCTGTCATTTGGTGGACTGTTTTGATAAGCTAAAGTAGATCGACCATAACTCTTTGATACGATATCAGATTTGGGTGAAATTGGTATCGTTGGAAGGATAATTCAAAGGGATTTCATTTCATATAAAGTAGGCCACCCAGTTCGTCCTGTACAAGGAGTTATGGTCGTTTGAAGTTGACCCTAAAAATCTGTTTTGATAGGCTGAAGTAAAATGAGTATAACTCCTTACTTAGACGTTGGATTTGGATGAAACCAATTGCATTGGAAAGAAGACTCAAATATATTTCTTTTCATAGGTCGCAGCTCTCCCAGTTCATTATATTAAGGGAGTTATGATCATTCGAAGTTGATCCAAAAATTCGGCTGGCCTCAGTAGTTTGTGTGCATGAAATTTTCCTGCACATTTACTATTCCCAAATATCCAGGCCACCATTTTATAGTTTCGAACGTGCTCGATTATATTCGAAACCTATCTGTTTTTGAAAATCTTTATATCGTTGAAAAGCTTATTCAATAACCTTCGCATAGAACCATCGACGGGCAAATTTCGTTATAAATAAAATAAAAAAATTAATTCCATATAAATAAGATCAATACACGTACTTGAATACGTCAATACACGTACTTGAATACGGGGTGTTACATATACAAAGCAGTCTATTGTAGCCACTTCATCGAATCATGCTGAGATAATAGCTATTAATGAAGCAAGCCGAGAATGTGTATGGTTGAGGTCCATGATACAGCTCATTCGAGAAAAATGTGGTGTGAAAAATGATAATCTACCCATAATTTTATACAGAGATAATTCAACATACATAGCACATCTTAAGGGAGAATTCATAAATGGAGATAGAACGAAACATATTTTACCAAAGCTTTTCTACATACATGAGCTACAAAAGAATAATGATATTAACGTGCAACAGATTTGTTCAAATGACAATGTGATTGATTTATTCACCAAATCTTCTCCAATAGCAACTTTCAAGAAGATGCTGCACAAGATCGAGATGAAGAGGTCAAGGATGTTCTCATTAGGGGGAGTTAATACACGTTGTACTCTTTTTCCCTTACGAGGTTTTGTCCCACTGGGTTTTCATTGTAAGGTTTTTAACGAGGCAGCCGAAATGCGTATTATTAGAGATATGTACTCTTTTTCCTTCACTAGATTTTTTTTCCTACTGGATTTTTTATAGTAAGGTTTTAACGAGGCACATTATCTACCAATTAGACATCAAGAGGGAGTGTTATAAATGTATTTACATTATAGTGAATGTCTATCAAGATCTACTTTAATATCTATTAGGATTTGAAGCATCCGTCTTTTACTCAGACTAGGAGTAAATTTCTCCTATAAATAGAGAGGTTTTATTCATTGTATTTACAATCTTATGATCTCTCATTCCTCAAGAAAAGAAATAAGAATTACTCTCTCTATTCTCTCTACTCTTCTTCTTGTTTTATAACAATTAAAATCTAATTTGACCAGATTTTAATCCTATCCAAACACTCTCCTAATGGTCTAACTAATCGACGAGCCATTGCCATTGCCATTGCCATTGATGAATGAATACCAAAGGGTTTTTTTTAAGGAGATGTGAAAATTATCATTTTTAAGAAGTTAGCAGATTCTATAATTATTTTAATTTATTAAAAGAGATAAGTGAGAAAAATAAATCTCTCCTCTGCTAATTTTGCACGTTTTGTTTTGTACATGGAAAACAAATTTCCTAAATTATCTCTTCTCATAATTATCCAGTTAGTTCCCATCACATTCAATATTTCAAATTTATTAAATTTTTTCTATATAAATCATTAATTTTATTTTTTTTTCTTTATCTTAAGGCAGAATATTTCGTCAGTCCCCTTAACTTGACGTTATCTTTCACTTATCAAGTAGATGTCGTCCACTTCTGACACCTCAAGTAGATATAAAGTGTGTCATTTTGACACTTCTTGCTGAGTCAGTATAGAACATGTAACACAACATTTTAAGCACGTTTCGAGAATATTTTCATAAATTTTTCATCTTTCTTCTCTTTTAATCCATTAAATTTTCACTTTTTTTTTCTTTTATTAACACATCCGTATCCCTTTATTCGAATTAACAGAGAAATCTTCCATATGCATGCACACATTATTGCCACTATCTCACTCTTTCTCACCCACTTTTCTCTCTCTCTAATTTGTATGCCCTTTCCCTGATCAGTATGCAATTTTGAGCAGCAGTAAATCAACTATTTAGTTGAAGAAAATATATTGAACATTATGTTCGGGAAGGATCCAAGGGGAGGAGCACTAGAAATAAATGTAGTAGATTCAGCAACAAATGATGATAAGATCAAATTGTTGTCGAAAATTCCTCACATGATTTTAAAGAACGCAAACAATTATAATAATAAAGTCCCAATAAAATCACTAAATATGAGAAAAGGAATACCATACAAGGTAATAAGAAAGATACTTTACCCTTGCTTAATTTCTTTTCCTTCACAGTGTAATTTGTTACCTTTGACAATAATTTGATCGAAAATTATTGTCAATTTGGATGGAGGATGAAAAATTATTGTCAATTGTTGTCAATTTGGTTGGACTGTTGCTGCGGAGAATTGAAATTGACGATCAAATTGCTGCACTTATCAATTTGTTGTCAAGTTGTTGTAAATTTGATGTCAATTTGGTCGAATTATTGCAGTGGTTAGAGGTGGAGGTTTGTGAATTGGAGAAGACAATATGGAGGAGGTGGGCGGAGGGTGGAGTGGCGATAAATGATTTAGGGGTGGGGTGGGGGAGGGTGGCAGAAAACAATTTGAAGGTAAGGATGGCGGTAAACGATTTGGGGTTGGGGTGGGTTGAGGAAGATGATATGGGGTGGGATGGTTAGAAAGATGATATAAGGTGTGAGGGTGAGGTTATTAATATTTTTTTAATTTAAATTAATTATATAAAAAATATTTTTATAAAAATGACAAATGTCCTTTTATAATTAGTCTCTTTCCACGTCATCAGCGTGTGTAATACACGCACACGGTATATTTTTACTGATTCAGAAAAAAGTGTCAAAATGACACATTTTATAGCTACTTGAGGTGTCAAAAGTGGACAACGTCCACTTGAGGTACCAAAGTGAAAGATGACCCTTAGATTTTAAGCTGAACGCGCCCAGTTTTGCGTGTTGAACACGCGTTTTGCCACGTAGGATTGGAGTCATATTTGTGCAGTTTTGAATAGTTAAAGGTCATATTTGTGCACTGTCAAAGTTTAAGGTCAAAGTTATAATTTGGTGTTAAGTTTAGGGTCATTTTTATGTATTAACTCTCCTTAATTACTTTACTCTCTCTCTCAATTCATATACATGACATGACCGACATATACATAGAAACCTTTATATGTGACAAGGCCAACATATACATAACAAGACCAATTCATATACATAACAAGTGTGACAAGACCGACATATAGATAACAAGTCCGACATATACATAATATGGCCGACCTATACATAACAAAGCCGATTCATATACATAACAAGACCGCATATACATAGAAAGCTATGTATATGTATTTTTAAAGAAAAATGAGATTTTTGTAATATGTTTAGAGAGATAAATTTTTTTTGTAATAAGTCAAACTTAAGTTGTGAGTTTGTGTAATTTTTAGATCTAAAAATGCTTCATGAGCCCAATGGGTAATGTTTCCCTCTTTCTATATTTCATTCTGTTATTTTATACTAATGCATAAATAAATACTCAAACTTCACTTCAATTGATGCAGAAAATATTGCAACTTTGAGAGCTAAGGGTGTACATAGATCGGGTTGGTTCGGTTTTTCATTAAAATATAACTAAACCAACAATGTCGGTTTTCTAAATCTATAAACCAAATCAAACCAATATACAATCGGTTTTTATATTTCGGTTTTAATCGAGTTTTTTTTTATTTTTTCGATTTTTTTTCTCGATTTTTTTACAATTATAATGTGATTGAAGAAAAAATTAAATATTTTTAATAAAAAGATATAAAAAAAAAAAAAAAAACAATGGTCATAGAGTAGTTCCAATTAAAATTAAGTTGGAAAATTACTAAGACGTTTAAATTACTATCTTTCAAAGTAATATTATGTGGATACTCAGTGGTTCAATTTGTAAGTCACTAGTCACAATAGCTTGTCTGAAAGTTTCCTTCACATAAAACGTAAGCATAAAGAAGAATGAAGAATTGGAAACAACTTATTAAAAATTTAACTCCATAGAATAATTAACTATAACATAATTCCACAAGAAAAAAGAGAAAGAGGAGAAACAAACCTAAATCAAAACTTGACGAATGAGGAGAATGAGAAAAGTAAGATGAAAGTAAGATGAGGAAATAATGAGAACTCTCTGAAAACTTGGAAAGTAAAATGTAAAGTGAAGCAATTCAAGAATTATAGGTTTTTATATAAATATTGAGTTTTGTATTAATCTGTTACAAATGGATAAATATTAGGGAAAAGGATAGCAATAGCACCTAAAACTAAAATAATATCATAAAAATAGCACTCAAAATTAAATACCCTATCAATAGCCACAAACTAATTTCACTAGCTAACCTTCACTGTCATACGCTT